>NW_004955421.1:7096419-7101684 GCF_000276665.1 Chinchilla lanigera | reverse complement strand
AGGTGAGGTGGGTCCAAGGTAGGGGAAAAATGGACAAAACTATGGTGAGCCAATAAGAATTGTTCAGGTAAAATTGATTAAATTGACATCAACTGGGGAAGTGAGTCACATAGCAAGAGGACATGAATACAGAACAGGGGCTTTTCCTGTAAGTGGTTGGGTCAGGGACTCTTCAAGGTGATCATTACCTATTTGGAATATCAATCCCTGATGTCCATCCCTAGGGAGGTATGTGAGTGTATTTGTTTAGTCCTTTGTCTTGAAGTCTGGCCCACAGCAAATATCTATCTTTCATGTTGGCTCCTTTGAGGGCCTGGCCCTGTCTGACTGCCTATAATATTTCTATCTAACTCTGCTGTCTGTAGCAGAAGGAGCTGTCTCCAAAAGCTGCACACTTCTGGGACCAAAACATATTTAGTCTAAGGGAGGATCTCCAACCTTTCCTCTTCTCCTAGGTCTAGTGCTAGGTAGTTGTTCAGGCTTTTAACTATCCCTTGTAGAATTTTGACAAACAGTGGTTACCCTGCCAGCTAGTTAAATGCTCTTAGAGCAGCTGACACTCTTTAAAGCAGAAGATAGGTTTCCCTAGCATCTCTTTGGTGAATCCCCATTCAAGCCAATGGGTAATAGAATGTTGACCAGAGAGACAGCTGGATTCCTATCTGGAGACTGATCTCTGGGGGTTTTTTTGTTTGTTTGTTTTTGCTTTTTGGTCTTTTTGAGACAGGGTCTTGATATGCAGCTCAGGCTGGCCTTGACCTCAATTTGTAGCCCAGACTGGTCTCAAACTCACAACGATCCTCCTGCCTCAGCCTCCCAAGTGCTGGGATTACAGGCATGTGCCACCATGCCTGGCCTTTGATCTCTGGTTTGGTGGGCCAATAGAAACTGAGAACAACAGAGGGGTCATGGCCAGGGCTACTGTTTGGTGGCTACCCAAAGGTTCCTCTGTGGAAACTGGCTTGTGACCACTGAAAAATCTCCACTTACCTATTGTACTCATCTCTCTCTGCCAGTAGACTAGGATTTCTCTATAACTTTTCAGTAGAGCTACTTAACTAACCCACCCTTCAGAAACTAGGCTGAGACAGCCTGCAACAATTTGCATTTCACAGTGTTTGGAAGGGAAACTATTCACATTTGTGCCTTATATTTGCTAACTAAGGGTAGAAAGGGATTCTTGTCAGCCTTAAGGAACTTGCCTTTAGCAGTATTTAAATTTGACTGCTAGGTGGTAAATATAAGTTTAACCTGTGAGTTTAAAATAGTCTTGTCTTGTTGCTAAGAAAGGTTGCCTAGGTAATTAGATAGTGAACACACATGTATGGAGATTTTGCCCTAGGGCCCAGGGTAAAATTCCTGTAGCCAATTGTTAGTTCTATCTAGAGATGATCTCCTCTGTGGCTCAAGAATACTTTAACTACTTCCAACTCGCTTTTTTTCATGAAGCCATAGTTTATTACAAAGATATGCTTCCTTTAGACATTCCAGTCAACAGACCAATTGCAACTTATGCTAATAGATGTCCAGGAGGAGTAAGTGTATGGTTTATGAGTTTTCTGGGAGAATAGAATCCCATGTCAGTTTGAGGGTGGATAGGCTGATCGGATTTGGTCCTCTGCTCTCTCCAGATGACATCCACCTGCCCTGGAGTAGAATCTCCTTGAGGGACACCTTAAGGGTACAAGGATCAATTAGAGGTAGGGAAGGGACACCCAAACTTTCTCTTCTTGACATGGGAAACTCACAGTTAAGGTCCCTTACACCTCTCAGTTACATCATTAAGCATTGGAAGATGTTTGATCTTTACAAATTGAAAAAGAGCCATTGAATATTTTTCTGCACATGTGCACGGCCTACCTATCTCCTGAAGCCAAAATGAAATGCAGAGGGAAGTATTGATTACAATGCTATTTTACAACTAGAAAGATATTGTAAAAAGGAAGGAAAATGGTCAGAAGTGCCCTATGTTCAAATTTTCTTTGGATTAAGAAATAGTCCTTATTTAGTTTCAAAATGTAAATGTGAGCCACAGGAAAACAGGACACCTCAGATTCTTAAGACATCCACTATCTTAGAGCCAGAGACTGCTCCTCCCCAAACTTTGGAGCCTGAGGACAAGACAGCCTTAATCAAATCCTCACCTACCATTACTGAACCTAAGATTTCCCCTACTTGCCTTTCTAGGCTAGAGGATAAAGCTTCTTGACCAGCTGTAATCCAGGCCTCTATAGGGCTATACCCATCCTTAGCTGAGTTTAGGCAAGCTCCTCAAGGACAGTATCCATTACAAGAAGTGAATGGACAATTTGGAACTACCAGAGTTCATGTGTCTTTTTCTCTCAGTGACCTAAAATAGATAAAGTTAGATCTTGGAAAATTTCTAGATGACCCTGATAAGTACATTGAGATATTTAGAGGCCTCACTCAGACCCATGAGTTAGATTGGAAAGATGTAATGCTACACCTAAATCAAACATTGACCCCTTAAGAGAAACAGGCAGCGTTACAGGCTGCTATTGCATTTGGAGATGAATACCATATTATTAATTTTAGAAGGCCAGAAGAAAGACAGCCAGGGGAACTACCAGTTCCCACTGGAGCCCAAGCCATCCCTACCCAAGACCCCCTACTAGCCTAGCAACTATATGGGAGATTGGAATAGGAGACATTTGCAGACATGTGTTCTTGAAGTTTTAAGAAGGACAAGAGCTAAGCCATTCAATTATTTTAAACTGTCAGCACTTCAATAAGAAAAAAGTGAACATCCCTCTGTTTTCTTAGATCATTTATAAGGGGCATTGATAAAGCATACTTCCCTAGATCCTAATTCAGTAGAGGGACAAATTATTCTTAAAGATAAGTTCATTACTCAGTCAGCCCCAGATATTAGAAAAAAGCTATAAAAAATGGCCTTTGCTCCAGATAGCTCACTTGATGTGTTAGTAAAAATTGCCTCCTCAGTATTCTATAACTGTAATGAGGGAAAAGCCAAGGAGATAAAACAAAGAGACCAAGGAAAAGCAGCTGGCTTTGCTGCAGCACTAGGAGAAACAGACCCTAAGTCTGATTTTCAGGGCTCTGAGAAGAACTCGACGACTACATTCATTTGCTAACGCTGTCAGAAGCAAGGCCATCTTAAGAGGGACTACCCTAAGGGGTCCCCTGGGCCATGCTGTAACTTCAAAGGTGACCACTGGAGGTCGGATTGCCCTCTGAAGTGAAGGGCCCAGAGTTCAGACCCATCCTTCCAGTTGGTTCAGCACAAATGTAGGGGCCCAGGGCACACTCTGCCTTCTTCCTTTGGCTGGACTGTCATCTCCATGAGGAGTCCTGGGTAATCATGACAATAGAGGGAAAAGAAACCAGCCTATTGCTGGACATTGGTGTAAGTCTCTCAGTCCTTCTTTTCAATCCTGGACTTCCTTCCAGCCATCATACCTCAGTGAAAGGAGTCACTGTAGAGGAGGTAACTTGCTATTTTTCACAACCCTTACACTGCAACTGGGATGGCTTTCTCTTTTCACATTCTTTTTTGATAATGTCTGAAATCCAGTCCCTCTTTTGGGAGAGATATTTTATCTTGCTTAAATACTGTAATATATATGCACCCAGGTCAGGTACACTGTCTTCCCCTTTTGGAGACAGAAATAAATCCTGAAGTATGGGCAACTAAATGCAAAATAGGTAGAGCATTAAGAGCTGCTCCAGTACAGATACATCTCAGAGATCCTACTATTTTTCCTAACCAGCAACAATATCCTTTAAAACCTGAAGTTAAAAAAGGGTTATTTCCTATAATTGATAACCTAAGGGCACAAGGCTTACTTGAACCCTGTAACAGCCCATCCAACACTTCCATATTGGGAATTCAAAAACTCAATGGGGAATGGAGATTAATGTAGGAGTTCAGATTGATAAATGAGGCAGTAGTGCTAATTCAGAAAGTGATACCTACCCCGTATACACTTCTTCCCCAGATTCCAGAAGATGCCAGTTGGTTTTCAGTGTTAGACTTAAAAGATGCTTTCTTTTGTATTCCTTTACATAAAGATTCCCAGTTTCTCTTTGCTTTTGAAGATCTTCATGACCAGGCCTCTCAATTGATGTGGACAGTGCTTCCCCAAGGGTTCAGGGATAGTCCACATCTTTATGGGCATGTGCTTTCCCATGACTTGGCATGCTTTGAGTTCTCCCAGGTCACAGTCTTACAGTATGTAGATAACATTCTTTTATGTGCCCCCTCAGAAGAGCTCTATAGCCAAGGCACCTGTGCTTTGCTAAATTTTCTAGCAGACAGAGTTTTTAAGGTCTCTAAGTCTAAAGCACAACTTTGCAATCTTGAGGTAAAATATTTAGGACTCATCATATCCAAGGGAACCTGAAGGCTAAGAGAGGACAGAATTAAATCAGTTCTTTCCTTTCCACAGCCCAAGACCCTAAAACAGCTAAGGGGATTCCTAGGAATTACAAGCTTTTTTCCCCTTTGGATACCAGGATGTGGGGAAATTGCATGACTCCTCTATCAACTTATAAAAGAGGCCCAAGAGACAGATACCCATATTTTAACCTGGGAATCTGATTCCCAAATAGCATTCCAGAAGCTTAAACGAGCTCTTCCAAGTGCTCCAGCCCTACGCCTCCCTACAGGACAACATTTCAATGTATATGTCCATGAGAAGTGAGGTATGGCTTTGGGAGTACTTACACAAGATCTGGGGCCCACTCAACAGCCTATGGGGTATTTGAGTCATGAGTTAGACATTGTAGTGAAGGGATGGCCTTCTTACCTTAGAGCTATGTCAACAGTAACTCTCTTAGTGCCAAAAGCCTCCAAGCTAACTTTAGGTGAGGATCTCACTGTATATAGGTCTCATAATGTGGCAGGACTTCTTTCGTCCAAAGGGAACCTCTGGCTATCAGACAGCTAACTTCTTAAATAACAGGTTCTACTTCCAAAAGGATCAGCCATTCAAGTAAATACATGTTCCTCCTTAAACCCTGCAACCGTTTTGCCAGAAAAGGAGGAAATTGAGGCTGACAGACATGATTGTGATCAGGTAATTCTCCATACATATGCAGCTAGAGAAGACTTATTAGACACACCCCTTACTAACCCTGATTTGACCCTTTTCTGTGATGGCAGCTCCTTCATGGAAAATGGGACAAGAAAGGCAGGATATGCAGTGGTGACTTTACATCAGACTCTTGAAAGTTCCTCACTTTCACCTGGGACTAGTCCTCAAGTAGGGGGAGCTCATAGCT
>NW_004955421.1:7062354-7095848 GCF_000276665.1 Chinchilla lanigera | reverse complement strand
GAAGGAGCCAACATGAAAGATATGTATTTGCTTTGGGCCAGACTTCAAGACAAAGGACTAAATAAATACACCTACAAACCTTCTTAGGGATGGTCAGTAGGGATTGATATTCTAAATAGGTAATGATCACCTTGAAGAGTCCCTGACCCAATCCCTTACAGGAAAAGCCCCTGTTCTGTATTCATGCCCTCTTGCTACGTGACTCACTTCCCCAGTTGATGTCAATTTAATCAGTTTTACCTGAATAATTCTTATTGGCTGACCATAGTTTTGTCCATTTTTTCCCCTACCTTTGACCCACCTCAGCTCGTGCTTTTACTCTATAAAAGTTTCCAGGAAAGACAGAGTCAGGAGGTAACCCACTTGAGTCCCTCTCTGTCCCTCTCTAGGACAGAAGCTTTCTTTTCTTTCCCTCAATAAATGTATTCTGCTCTTAACCTTCGTTGTTCCTAAAGTTCATTCTTCTATTTTAGAGAACATGAACTCATCCCAGATATCGTTCAGGTTGGGAGTTTTTATTTTCTTGTATCGATAGCATGATGAAATATTCTTCCCCCCTCTCGCATTTCCTGTGCACCAGTGTTCATTTTAACTGTTAATGTAAAAAGGTCACAAATTTGAAGAAACCTTAGCAATATTTTGCAATAGACTTTTATTATTAGCCTTTGACCACTCCAGCCACTTTTTATCACCTAATTTTACACAAATTGAAACACTTACTAAGCAGTCACAAGGACTTCAA
The DNA here is from genome assembly GCF_000276665.1 of Chinchilla lanigera. Classification (NCBI taxonomy): domain Eukaryota; kingdom Metazoa; phylum Chordata; class Mammalia; order Rodentia; family Chinchillidae; genus Chinchilla; species Chinchilla lanigera. The sequence goes on along the minus strand of NW_004955421.1, from coordinate 7,095,106 downwards.
TGTTTATATTTTTTACATTGTTAAAAAAAACTTAGGTATTTTTATGTTATTTGTCCAACATCTATCAAAATGAAATCCAAGATAGAGATGATACCATAATAATTTTGGAGTCAAATACTTTGAAATTCATACCAAGCCCTAGTGGTTGGTGTCTTGTAATGTATAGCAACTTTTTCAATTTTCTCTACATTTTTAGTTTTCTTTGGTACAAATGGGAATAAGAATAATACCTCACTATAATGAACTTGTGAAACTTATATGAAATATTATTGACAAATGCCAGGCACTGCTGTGATTGATAGGTCTATTGATGCTTAATCAGAATATCATTTTTTCCCAAAAATATGGTGAATGTTCAAATTTTAAAAAGCTTATTGCAGTAAAAAATAGATAAGTGTCTTTGAGATGAGAGAGACTATTGTGATGAAGATTATTGACCATATATTTTTTACTGATGAATTGTTTTTATTTAAACATTCACTGTACAATTTAGTCATCTGTTATATGATTTGTATATATGTATACATGTTTATGTACATACATCCAATACCAAATGTATAAATATACAGGTGTGTATGCTAGAATAGAAAGATTTGGCATTTTACTTTTCTAATATTGTTGTTGATAGCCACCAGTCCTGTTTCCTGTACCCCCAAGAGCAACCACCTTGTAAAGATTGAATATATCTTCTACAAAGAAAACCATCTATTGTGTTGTTGTTACACTTAATTTGTATCTTCAAAGTGAATGATGTTTTAACAGTGAGTGGGGAAATATACCACCTTTAGAAGGAAAATCATGGGATGGAGACAATATTTAAAATGAGATGTGTGAGAATAAGTCAATCACTATCTGAATTTGTTTGGAATATATCAACTGTGCCATCTATAAAACCTCACATGTCTGGACATTTATGCTAAGAAATACAATTTTCTAAGCTGCTCCAACTTCTTTAAATGAGAAATTTCAATGGGTTTTGATCAGTTTGATTAAACTGGAGAGGTATGTGCCTTCTGACTAATTTGAAAATGTAATTGCTAGACATCAAGGAAGCTGAAATTCACTGGCTTATCTTATCATATCAAACCTTTTATAAACTAATGGTTGAGGCCAAAAGTTGAGTCCTGTGATTTAATAAGAATAGCCACCAAAATCTCTACCACAATTCCAGATAACTCCGGGAGGCAGTTTTGTGGTGTGAGAGGCATAAGGATCAAGGAACACAGTGAATTTGAACTGGGACTTCTCAAAATTTTATGATAGAAGAGTAAAGCAAGATTGTGTGTGTGTGTGTGTGTGTGTATGTGTGTGTGCGTGCAATCTATACTAGCCAATTGCTCTCACTAAAAATGTAACATGGGTTAAGTATATGTTGTTCAACATGCTTAGGAGCAGAAGTGTTGCTGTTATATATGATTTTTTTAATTTGAAGTTTGGAATATTTGCATATGCATAATGAGATATCTTTGGGCTAGAACCCAAGTCTAAGCATGAAATGCATTTATGTTTATTTGTAGCTAATATACATCAAGCTTCGGGATGTAGCTCAACAGTGGAAAGCATATTCAGATTGGAGTGGGACCTCATATCCATCTCTGGCAAAACATACACACATACACACACACACACACACACACACACACACACACAGATAAATTTTCAAATGTAGCCTAGAGGTAGTTATACAAAATAGAGTTAGTAAAGTTGCATTTGTATTATAACTCTCCTAAGAGGTCAAGTGTAGACGATTTTACTTTTGGCATCATGTCAATGCTTAAGACCTTTTGGATTTTAGAACTTTTCTGATTTTGGATTTTCTGATTAGGTATACTCAATCTGTACTAAAAACATGTAGTACAGAAAATGTGACAAAATGACTTTATGTATCATTAATAAACATAACCATAGTTAAAATATGCCTTTATATTCATTAATTCATTCATTACTAAACACCATTTTCATTTAATTTTAAAGCTTAATGTCTGTATGTTAGTATATTTATATTTTTCTACATGTGGTAATTATACACAGATGACAGATTTGTATTTAAACACTTATGCTGATAAATTTGAAAAATTAAAAATATTTAAAACAACTTGTTGACATAGGCACTACTGACTGTGTTGCAAAATTGACGCCAAGACAGATTATGAACTACTTTACTGGGGAGGTAGATAAGTGCTTGAGTGAAGAAGAAAGGATTCGCATTCTTGTCTTTATTGTGTAAGCCATTCCTCCCACCCTCGTATCTTTGTTCTCCCTGTGTATTAGTTTCCCAGGGCTGACAGAACAAAGCCTCATGGAGGGGCTGGGGATTTAGCTCAGCAGCACAGGGCCTGCCTGGCAAGCGCAAGGTCCTGAGTTCTATTCCCAGTACTGGAGAAAAACCAAAAAAAAAAAAAAAAAACCACCTCATGGAGAGGTGGCTTAAAGAACAGACATTTATTCTCTAAAGTTTTGGAAAAGTCTGAAATTAATATAAATAGAATTTGGGCTCAATATATCAACCATAATCAGAAGCATCGTTTGAATCAAGTATTTTGAATTCATACCATGTTCTGTAAACCCATTGTCTAGAAGTAGTCTTACTTCCCTTTATCATACAAAGACCTATTTTTCTTAAATTTGGTCATGTTCCCATGAACAGTACTTTAGCTGTTCAGTATTTTCTGTGCAGTCACAAGTTCAGGCTAGGCGTACACATTGCACATAAAGATGGCTGGATTATTATGATTAAATCAAAGAGCTTTATTTTTTACTTCCCTAATTAGTGTACTGTTTCAATTCCTCCATCATCTTCCTCTCATTCATGACAAGGCTCTTAATACTCACTCTAGCAATGTATATTAGGTTTCTCTTTTACACGATCACTGTTCAATCCCCATTGTGAAACAGTAGGTGTCCTTTCTCCCCTCTGTCTCATCTTCTAATTCATCTTTTTTTATTACATGTGATCTCTTTAGAGTAATATCATCATTATAAACTCTTTATTGCTTCAATTGCTGCCCAGTCACTCCATGTTTTATGCTTTGTTTCAATTGATACATTAGACTTAAAATTTCCAGCAATGCCAAATTCACTTGATTATCTTTCGAGAGTAGATGTGGGGAAATTGGCTCTTTATCCTCCTTACCTGTGGGACTGCATAAATGATGGTTTTAAAACTGAGCCGATTGGCATAAAGAAATGAAAGAACCAATAGGTAAGGGACATTTGGTTTTATGAAAGTCAGCTATGTTTTCCTACAAGAGAATATAGACTTCTTTTAAGAGAAAAAAAGTGTGTTTTTATTTATCTAGGGCTAAGGAACATGTCTGATATTCACACCAAGTGTCTGTCAGGCTGTGACAGTTTGTACTTCCTGTATTGGAAAGATAAATGAGTTTTTCACAGTTCTCCTGCTCCTGAACACATTCTTCCCTACAAACTCTTTTATGAGAGACAAATACTTTTAAGACTAGTATATCTAAGATGAATATCTTGGAAGAATTTTAAATATATTTCTGTTTAATCATTTGAAACAGAGGCACAAGCCATAACATACTGCAAGCTTTTCTTTCTTAACTTTTGCCCACTTGTTCCTAGAGAGTAATACTATCTCCTTTTTTCTTAAAAATCCCAGTTTCATATTTTTTCTTTTTTTTTTTTAAAAATTTGATTTTTTTTTATTTTAAGGATAAAAGGAGGGAAACATTAACAGACATACAACATTTTACAACATATCACAAGCACAATACAGACAATACAGAGTTCCAAACAAAGTGGTAGGGAATTAACAATGGTGGTTGTATTACATATTGATATCTTCAAAGTGGCTTCTCATGAAAACAGATATAGACATGCAATACTGGTCAACCAAAGACTCATTGACAGTTTCTTTCAGCATAGAAACAGCAGATAGAAGAACAACCATGTTATCTATCCTGTATATACATACATACAAAATTTCTCCTTCTTTCCCTTCTCTTTTCCTACATCCCAGAAGCCCTTTACTCTTCGGTGGTTTCCTATCATTTCACAGTGTCTATCATACCTCCGAGTTTAACTTAACTCTTTCAAGTTTTACACTAGTGACACAATGCGGTGCTTGCACATGTATGTTTGATTTATTTCACTTATGAGTATGGTCTCTAGTTGTGACCATTTAAATATAAAGGCCTCGAGTTTATCTTTCTTTACAGCTGAGTAATATTCCATTATATAAAAGTACCATAATTTTCTTATCCAATCCTCGGTGGATGGACATTTGGGTTGCTTCCACATTTTAGCAATTACAAATTGTGCTGCTATGAACATAGGTGCACATATATCACTGTGATATGATGTTTTTAGATCTTCTGGGAAAATACCCAGCAGGGGGATAGCTGGGTTGAATGGGACCTCTAAACCTAGTTTTCGGAGGAATCTCCAAACTGATTTCCACAGTGGTTTCACCAGTCTGCATTCCCACCAGCAGTGGAGAAGGGTTCCTATTTCTCCACAGCCTCGCCAGCATTTGTTATTGGTTGATTTCTTAATGCTAGCCATTCTTACTGGGGTAAGGTGGAATCTTAGTGTTGTTTTAATTTGCATTTCTCGAATGACTAATGATGTTGAACATTTTCTCATATATTTATTTGCCGTTTGTATCTCCTTGTCTGAGAAATGTGTGTTCATCTCAGCTGCCCATTTTTGGATTGGACCAAACTCAAGTCAAAATGGTTCACAGATCTCAATATTAAACCAGAAACACTAAATCTATTGGAAGAGAAAGTAGGTAAAAACCTCGAAGACATAGGGGTAGGCAGAGAGTTCATGAATAAAAACCAAATTGCACGTGAAACACTTGAAAGAATCAACAACTGGGATCTCATCCTACTGAAAAGTTTCTGCACATCTAAAGAAATCACCAGCAGAGTCAAAAGAAAACCCACAAACTTGGAAAAAATTTTAGCTGATTGTCCCTCAGACAAAGGGCTTCTATCTAGAACATATAAAGAATTAAAAAATTTCAGCCCCTCCAAATTCATATTTTTTCTTTTAACGTGTGATGTGCTTGCTAAAAGTTCTTGCAGCTATTAATAGTATCTTATTCCTCAGTTTATCTATGCCTCACAGTCCTCTGCGACATTCTTCACATTCCACTAAAATTCACACAGTTGTTTTGTCTACTTCTTTTATACTTGGCATATGTCCTAATGTGTAGCAAAAATGTGTGTGCTATGTTTTTTAATCATTGCTCTACTTGCCACATATAGCCACTCTTTCATTGAGTGTCATAAAGCAAATCTCTGCAAAGGCTTTATAGTTTGATTTTAGCAGCAGCAGGAGTGTTTTCCAATACCTGGTGTTTCCCAAGACTTCATAGAGTGGATTGGCTTTATTTCAATGACTTTGTTATTTCTCCCTCTTCAAAATGTCTTGTCACAGGCTTGCTTAAGTGCTGCAAACTCCGTGTGACATACGGTCATGAGCACACTTTATTTCAGCCTGCTTTGCCTTGAGAATCTTTATTTCCCCCCTGCCTTGCCAAAGAGCATGTTTTAATGTATTCAGTTTTTCTCCAGTCAATAGCATTTATTAACAATAAGTGGTACACTGAGGTCTTTGGGGTCTAGCAGACTCGGGCGTGAGTATTGCCGCTGATCCTGAGATCACCTTCCTGAGTTAATGAACTGCTCTTATGTTTAGACCTCCACCTTAGAAATGGAAATAATAACAGATCCTCAGTCACTGAGTTACTAGCAAGTTTATATGTGACTGTATTTCTAACTGCACAGGGGGAATGTTTTGTAAATGACAATCTGTATTTTTTACAAGTGTATCCAGAATTTTTTCAGTACTGCAGTTTTTATTTCTCTAAGCAAATAAAACTTCCTCTCATATTTTGTTACTGATTTCCTCTGCCCTGTCTTATCTATTTAGGCATTCAAAGGAATGAGTGTATCCTCTCACCTAAGACTTACTGTATTTCTATTCTTTGTAAGTCAATCTTTGTATAATATATTACTAGTCTGTTTTTAATACAATTTTTGAGAACTACAAAATAACAACTAAAATAATCTATGATCTTATGCCTTTATTTAGAGGTTATATGTACATACGCATATTTGTCATTTATGTGTGCACACATGTGTGTGTATATGTGTAATTATACTTACAACTACTTTTATATTTATGCAAAAGTATTTCCCTACCACTGTATTTTCCATCCATTTTCATATCTAGAATAAGACTATTTTTCCATGATTTGATTTGAATCTGGCCACTTATGTTGTAATACTGTAGGTATACATTATTTTCACACAGTTTTGTTTTGAAAAATATTTTAATGTTCATTCTTTTTATGAATAATTAATGCCTGAATATTAGACACTTTCCTTCTTCACATGCTTTCCTTCTCACAAGCTTTGGAGCTCCACTACCGGAGTCCAAATCCCTATTCTGAGAATTCTTACCTGTGTAGCTTTTGTCTGGCTTTCAGTACCTCTATTTGTCAAACAAAAATGGTAATAATACTACATTCTAAGATATAAAAATGATTAATGAATTCAAGATCTTAAGATATTTTATAATTTTAAATATTGATTTAGCACATTAATAATGTTAGACCCATAATGAATGCTGATAAATGTTAATTATGGCTGTTATTATGACATGAATAAGGTAATTAGATAGCTTTCCCAGATAATATCACAAATGATGTTAAAGATCATTTTCTGTACAAACAAATGTGTTTCCATTGATCAATTTTATATTCATTAGCTGACAGTAACTAATGGTAGTTGTATATAGAGTGAATGTGAAAAATTTTGTGGTAGTTTTCTAGTGTTTTTATAAGTGCATGAAACTGATAAGTTTGCACTTATAAGATAAAATATTTTATCTTAATAAATCATACATATATTGATGTTGTCAACGCATTACCTATATGTGCTATATGTATTATTTGTGCATCAAAATATTTAATTTATATTTTATACTCAGTTTTAATGTCTGATAAAGCAAATTTTGCTAAAAATGTGACACTATAACATAATTTTTAGCACAATTAAAATCTTTACATAGTGTCATGGTTTACGAAAAGGACAGGAGGTTAGTAGACGCTAGGGTTTAGTTTTATGTAGTCCTGACTATATTGTATTTTCTATGTAGGCTAATATATTTGGATCTGTTCTTTTTCCTTTAATTATGGTTGGCCTCGAGAGGGTGAGCACTAAAATACTGTTGCTATCACATTTTAGTTTCTCTAAAATTAGTGAATAATGAATAATAATTTAGCATTTCATATTTCCATTGGTGGTAAATATGATGTAAATTGTGGAGTGTTTTCTTAAAAACCTGAACCCAAATGGCAGAGTCTCTAGCAGTCCATTGCCAGGGAAAAATATTTGTTTACCTAGCTTTGTACACCAGCATATAGCAATTACCACACCTCATACTCCACTAACTCCTCTATAGTAATTCTCTACACTTTAAAAATGAAGCCCAGAATTCTTATAACTGTTAGATATAGCATAACTTGCACTCAACTACATCTCTAGTTTTATCTCTACATGATCACCGCATTTTATCCTTGATTGTCCAGCACCACTTTTCTACCTTCTTTCAGTTCACTACTTTTTCTGTAATTCTCTTCTCTACTGGCCCCCTCTTCTGGCCTCCTCTTCCCCTAGTATTGCCTTTATGAATCAGCTTTAATTTAGGATATATTTCCCCATTGAACCCAGACTGCTTTGTGCATTAGAGACAAGATTACACAAACAGAACCCTGTTTCAGATATCTCCTTATAAAATAAGGATCTGAAAACATGCAGGTCCATCTACTTGCTGGAACAAATGTTGATGGATATTTCCCTTAGATGGATCCCGAAACATTAGAACGAATGCAAATACATTCATATGCCCTTAGATTCAGCTGTACTAGGGTATATTATTTGTTTCTTCATGCAGGTGTATGGATTACATTCTAGCTAAATTTTTTGCTTCCTCACAAGTACTTTTCTCTGAATCCTCAGAATAACAATCTATGGAATATATCATAAACATCACCTTGTAAACTTCTTCAACATTTGCAGTATAATTACAAAAGTCCTTTTTGTGTGTGAATATAAAATTTTAATGTGTATATTCCACACTAGATTCTAAGTGTTAGGAGACAACATTTTTTCTTGCCCTGCCTCTATTCTTACTATCAAACACTTTGCCTGGTCTAGGCTACATTCTTATGAATGATATTTAAGTGTGTCGTATTTGTCATCACTTGACTAGTATATCCATAGCTAGTTGATTAATGATTAAGTAAGTCAACAATTAAACTTAGAACAAAACTTTAAAGAAATGCAACACCATGGAAGGAGTGATCAATTTTTGCTAACAAGGGCAGTTTAGTTGCTGGAAGGTGAATTTCTTTGTTTCTTGCTTTGTTATGGATCTGTTTTCAAGGCTGTATTGTTGAATAGTGTCTGTCATGTTAGGAGAATACAAGACTTACAAGAAGCTAATCATCAATGAAATCTGGTGAGTTTTCCTCTAGACTGAATTTAGAACATCTGTATTGAAGAACGCATAGCAATGGTAACAAAAACACCTAGAGAAGCACACCTTCCTCCATAATCTTCATAACACCTGGTTCTGTTGGCTGTCTATATTGGTGGGTTCCACATGGATGAACTCAACCAGCCACATACTTAAAATATTGGGAAAAAAAGATTACACCTACACTGACCATGTATAGACTTTTCTTATTTATTTCCCAAACAATACAGTATATCCACCATCTTTATACCATTAACTTTGTTTTTTTTATTTGTTTTTGTTTTTTGGGTTTTTGTGACAAAAGTCTCACTATGTAGTCCAGGCTGTTGTTCAACTTCCTGTGTAGCTGAAGCTGGCCTGGAACTCATAGCAGTCCCCCTGCCTTACTCTTTCAAGTGCTGGGATTACAGGCATGCACCACTGTGCCCAGCTACCATTGTATTTTTATAAATAATGTAGAGATGATTTAAAGTATACAGGAGGATAAACATGGGCTATATCCAGGCATTACATCATTTCATATAAAGAAGTTGAGTGTGTGTATTTTAATGTCTGCAGGGGATATTCAATCAGTCCCACATGGTTACTAAGGGACAGCTACACTCTCAGTTTTTCCCACAGGCTAGAAATTAATAATCTAAAGAAATATCAAAAGAGAAAAGCTAGAACATAATAAGGTAAAATATTCACATTCTTCCTCTATTGCATGTTTTCAAAGAAAAAGAAAAGAGTGAAAGAAAAAGAAATAATGAATAGAACTATTTGGTGAAGTCTTGGGGATTGTAGACAAGTGAAGCTTCAATTTGTCGAATTCACAGGTCAAAAGTTAAAATAAACATAGATATTAGCACACTTGTTATCCTGTACTTACTACCTGAGACATTTGAAAGAAATTTTTTGAGTATCTTGTCTAACTATATCCAATGATAATAGACTTTACTTAATAGCTGCTGAATAGATTATACACAGTGCTCAATGTATTATACACATTATCCATATTTAACGAAAGAGCTATGCTTCAAAGAACATGTCCATTTTACAAAGAAACAAAGAGTCAGATAAGATCAGCCTGTGGAGTAATTGGCATTTGGTCCCAGGTCTTCCTCAAACCCATAATGTACACCTAGTTGTTATTCGATGCAGGCTCGGAAATCTGTTTTAGTCAAAATACTTGGAGCAAACTGAAAAAAGTAAGAAGATATACTCATAATTTATACTTCGCCCAATGGCAAATTATTTGTGCTCCTATACCACTATTGTTCATTCTTAGAATATAATGTAATTATATTTTTACTTCATCAGTGTGTGTTAATAAATAACATTAAAACTTCTAGGTTGTTTCAGTAGCTTAATTGTATTTATCTTAGAGTGTCTACGGGGGTTAGTCAACATTTTAATATGGAGAACATTTTTTATTTGAACAAACATAAATGTAACAGCAAATCTTGAAGTTTGTAAATGTCTCATAGTCTTTTATTTCTAAAATATTTTAGAACATGAAATCCTTCCTTTTTATAATAGCAGTTATGGACCCACTCCCTAGACAAATTTATGTGCATATAAATATTTTTTATGCTTTTCTTTAGGCAAATAGAAATGTTTAATACAGTGATAAAAATTGCAACACATTCAACATACATTATAAGAAAAGGAAATAGAATAAATTTTCTGAATTTTAAAAATATATTTACTTACAGATTTTTTTGTTTTAGATACAGTTTCTGTGCATTTATTCCTAATATACTTTAGTTTACCTGAGGGTCATATGAATTTCCACCTTGTTCTATAGCAGTCAGTAGATTAACAAGGAGTAGTCTCTTTGAGCTAAGATATTTTTTAAACATGAAATCCATGATCTTTAAGGGAGCCTATATCCCTAAAATATTAATCAGTGTTGATATGCTTTTACATTTTTTGATGGAAGTTACTGTCTCTTTCACTACATAGTCAAAAATGTCTATAATTTTCTCAAAACTATGAAGTTTTGAAGAAGAAATAAAATTATTATATACTAAAATTTAGATTGTCACAAATGTTTATTGTCATTGGCATGTGTTCTAAACACAAAGAAAATAATTTTTGAAACATATGAAATTCTTATTGCACAGATTTGATAATTATATTTTGTGTACAGGTATAAAATTGTCACACTGTACCACATAGATATGTACAATTTTTGTTTCACTGAAAAATAAAAAACTAAAAATTTTAAAAATAAAGAAAAAAAATATATAGAGAGAAATCCATGTCCACAAAATAAAATTTACAATTTAAAATGAAATAGTATGCAAACAGTAGTACTGGATCATAGGTCATTTTAATATTTTACTTGTACTCTATTGTTAGCTTTTAAAGTTTTTAAAGTATTATTTTTAAAGGTTTCTAAAATGAGTGTTTTTTACATATCATAAAAATCAATATTTTCATTTGTAAATATTCAAATAAATGATATAAAATACAACATGTCCAATATAATCCCTACTACTAAGTTTTAAGGGGAATGGAGTTTTTATTTATCTAAAAAGTTCAATTCTAATTTTTCAAAATGTTTGTAGATTCACCTATTCTGAGCAAGCATCTTGCTGGTGCTGCAGATAATGCAAATATTGCTCCTTGTTTATGATTTATAGCCAGTTCTCCAAAACTTTCTATTTGAAAAACAATTGTCTTTATGTTATCAAAGCTCTTCAGTGGTGGAGAATGTTTATTGTATGGCTTTTATAGATAATCTGATATGTAGGATCCAAATTAGATTTTGAAAAGTTGTCTGGTTCTAAATTGAGAGTTAGCTAAGGACATTGGGACCTGAAGAATCTACCCTCTAATTGCGTATCATCTTCTTAGATTTGTATATTTCAATGGCTTTTATTGAATTTAAACTTATGGAAATTTTTGAGTCAAACAATTGCAATGCACCTTCTTTATACAATGGATGTGTTTTTAAAACTCTGCATTTAAACGCTGATTATAACATTGAGTTTTAGCATTCATTTTTTTGGACAGGGCAATTTCAAAGCACACTGGCTATTTGACTGAACATACATGCAACAATTGTATTTAGTTAATTATATGACTATTAAATTGTTAATTTTATTTTATTTTATTTTTTTTCCAGTACCAGGAATTACAACCTTGTGCTTACCAGGCAGGCGCTGTGCTGCTGAGCTAAATTCCCAGCACGGAAGTGGTTAATTTTAATCATATATCTATGAGATTAGAAGATACAGATACAACTACAAACACACTCAGTCACCTTATCTTCAACAAAGGGGCCAAATATGTTCAGTGGAAGGAAGATAGCCTCTTTAATAAATGCTGTTGGAAAAACTGGCTTTCCACATGCCGAAGACTAAAACTAGACCCATGTGTTTCACCATGCACTAAAGTAAAGTAAAAATGGATCAAAGATCTCAATATTAAAGCAGGAAGCACTACATTTATTGGAAGAGAAAGTAGGTAAAAATCTTGATGATGTTGGGGTAGGCAGAGAGTTCATGAACAAAAACCAAACTGCATGGGAAATACTTCAAACAATCAACAACTGGGATCTCATCTTATTGAAAAGTTTTTGCACATCTAAAGAAATCACCAATAAAGTAAAGAGAAGACTTATGAATTGGGAAAAGAATTTAGCCAACTGCCCCTCAGACAAAGGACTTCTATCTAGGACATATAAAGAATTAAAAAAAAAAAATCAGGCCTCCCAAATTCAATGACCCAATCCAAAAATGGGCATCTGAGATGAATACACACTTCTCTAATGAAGAGATACTAATGGCGAATAAATGCTTTAAAAAATGTTCAACGTCTTTAGTCATTCGAGAAATGCAAATTTAAACAACACTGAGATTCCATCTCACCCCAGAAAGAATGGCTATCATCAAGAAATCAACCAATAACAAATGCTGGAGAGGCTGTTCAGAGAAAGGAACCCTACTCGACTGCTGGTGGGAGTGTAGATTGGTGAAACCACTGTGGAAATCAATTTGGAGATTCCTCACAAAACTAGGTTTGGAAGTCCCATTTAACCCAGCTGTTCCCCTTCTGGGTATTTTCCCAGAAGAATTAAAAACATCATACCACAGCGATATATGTGCACCCATGTTTATAGCAGCACAATTTGTTATAGCTAAATCTTGGAAACAACCCAGATGCCCATCCACTGAGAAATGAATAAAAAGTTACAGTATTTTTATACAATGTAGTATTACTCAGCTATTAAAAAAGATAAACTTGTGGCTTTTGTAGGTAAATGGGTGCAACTAGAGACCATACTCATAAGTGAAATAAATTGGACCCCCATGTGTAAACATCATATTGTCTCCTTGATGTAGGAACCTGAAAGACTAGGTAAAACTCAAAACGTACAATCAATGACAGGAAAGGGAAAGAAACTGCTCAAAGGAAGGAATGACTGGGATGAAGGAAAGAAGAAAATAGAAAGAAGGAAGGCAAAACATAAATATATATATGTATATATATATATATATATATATATGAATAGCTGCAATGACTGTATTGCTGGTGTCTGATGGTGTATTGAAATGAACAGTTAATGCTCACAATTTTTTATGTTCTGATCAACTTTGCATGCTTGTGTCTGCTGGTCTGAGCAACTGATTTGAAGGTAACAATATGCAGTGGAATTACAATGGTGAACTACCATCTTGTCTAGTGAGACTCTGTATTATTGCTAAGGTTTTATTGAAGAATTATTTTCTTATTCTCTTTAATGGTTTGAGCAATCTTTCATTCTTAGATCTGATAATCTGAGCAATGAAACTGAGATTAGTGATATGCAATGTAAAAACCACTGTTGATTTGCATGAATTTGTCTTGAGACCTTGTATCATTTTGAATGTTTTTGCTTTGATTTGTTTATGTTTGTGATACTGGTATGCTGCTATTCTAATTTTTTGTTTGTTTGTTTCTCACGTACTACTCTCTCTAAAATAAAATAAAAAAACACTGAACCTCTGAATAAAGTGTTTTGCATCTTATATACATTTTGAGGAGGGTTGGGTGTGGAAAGGAACTAAGGTAGTTTTTTACTGCACGACAGTTATACAGTTTAGCCTTGAGAGTCAAATATCAGGAGTTTCAAGATGTTGTACAAACCCTTTTAGGGGTAGACAGTAGCCAACCTTGTCTGTGTTGTTTGAGGGTATACACTTCCCCAAAGGTCACAAAACTTCACTTACAGGAATATAATTATTTGCTTTATGAGTGCTAAGGGAAAGTTAGTTTTGAGAGAAGGCGAATTTCTGAGATGCTGAGATACCACAGGATTCTCGCAGAGAATCTTGGGCACCTTACCTGTTGCACAGCCGAGTCCGGAAGCTAGTGGTGGAGGGGAAGAAGGAAGAACCTAGGTAGAGAACTGTGAGAAACTAGAATAGAATGCTTGCCTCAAGGAATATTGATTTTCTTTTATATTCTGCTTTGATTTCTCTAGAGAAGTTTCGGGAAAACTCAGTACGGTAACTAACAATCTAAAAGCACAAACACTTCATAAACCACAACAATAATCAATACATTCTTTGCAAAAATAGTTTAAAAAGTGACTGGACAAACAACTATAGCTCACAGCAAATTACATAATAAATAGTGATGAAGAAGATGAATCTGATGTGTTATTCTACTACACGGTATTATACAAAGTGATTTATTTTGCAAAACAAAGTGATAAAGCAGACAAACAAGGAAGGGTAACCAATTCACATGGGAAATTAACAGAACCTGTCTGTGGAAATACAGATATTAGATTTTATAAGTAAAGGTTTTACTCAAATATTTTAAACATGTTGAAAAAGCTAAAAGGAATGTTTAGATAAAACCTAAAGAAAATCTAATAACAATATCTTAACAGAAAATATCAGTTAACAGGGAGGAAATAAAACCATACAAATGTTCTGCAGAATAATAACTAAAATAATATCATAGAAGGTTTCCATATCAGTTTTGACTAGGCATGAAAAAGAATCTGAGGATAAAGCTGTTGAAATTATCCAATCACAATAGTAGAAATTTAAAAATAAAACTATTTCTTAAGAGACCTCTGAGACACTACCAAGAATATCAGCATATACATGATGGGAATCTCAAAGTATAAGAGAAAATGAAAGGAGGAGAAATACTTGAATTGACAGGAAAAATATCTCTCAAATCTGATAAAAGATATGAATCTGCATATTCAAAAATTTCAGCTCTAATAGAGATAAACAGAGTTTCAAGTCAATGCTATTTGTAATCAAACTATTGACAGCTGAAGATAGAGAATATTGAACTCAGCAAAACAGAATAGATATGACTCGCTATACCCAAGGGATCCCTGAGAGTAACAGGAACAATAAAGTATAGCAAGTATAACATGATGTATTTCAAATGCTGAACGGCCATGTAAAAGAAAAGAAAACCCAAGAATTCTGTAGTTCTGCATTTGTATCTGATAAAATTGATCTTTAAAAGTGGAGAAAAATTAATATATTTACAAATAAAAAGTTGTGAGTTCATCAATAATAGTTATCTCATTAAATCATAAAATAGTGCTTCAGACAGAAATGGAAAACATATTCAATGCTACTTAAAAGAATGACACTAATTAAGGTAGTATGAATTTATACAAAGTCAGTATTATGATACATTTGGATTTTAGAATTCTTTTTGTTATACAACCAGAATAAAATACAGTAATTATGCGTGTATGTTATGTGCCACACAGTACATAAAGATGTCATTGTTTCAATATAAAAAATAGGATAAAACTGAGAGGTGTAACAGTAATAACCAGGCTCTATATTTTGAAGCAAACTTTATATTAATTCAAAATAGATAATTAAAATTGAAGTTAATTTAGTTCCCCAGGTAAGCACTGAGAAAAAAATATAAAATATAGAAAACTGAAATGATAAAATAATCAAATCAGTAGACTAAGGAAGAACAATTAGATACAAAAGAAGGGAATAATGAAGGGATACTAACTAAAGCAACAGAAGACATGAATAAAACAGTAAATCCACAAGTGTTTCCCTTTCAGAACTTTCAGTGTAAGTAGATTAAATTCTATAGGTAAAAGTCAGTTATTGGCATAAGATACTAAAAATTTGTCAAAGTATACACTGACAACTGGGTGTCACTTTATTTCCAAAGACATAAATGCGTTGTAAGTCAAAGTAGATAGAGAGTTCCTGGAAATGTTAACCAAAAAATAATCGGATCATTGTAGCTAAATATAGACGTAAATTAAATAAATTTATTAGGTAATGAAGTATATTATATAGTGAGAATGGTGTCAATATATTGGGAAAGGATAGTAATTATAAATATGTTTGTGCCCAATGGTATAATTGAAAACTAGTGAAACAAATATAGCCAGATTCAAAGACAGTGATATAGATCATTTTAAAATATAATTGAATTCTGTGAAGCCCATTTCAGTAGTAGAACAACTGAAGAGGAGAACAAGTAAATGTAAACTTGAAAACGGTAAACCAAGTAGAATAATCCGGATATGCATCACACTTACTCCAAACCAGAGGAAAAAAACATTTTTTTTTTTCTGAAGAACACATAGAACATTGTCTAGAAAACAAAGAACTCCCCTAACAAAATAAACAGCAACGAAAAGCAGTCCAATTAGAAATGTGGAAAAATTTCTTCTTCTTTCCTTTCTCTTTTCCCACATCCCAGTTGCCCTTTACTCTTGAGCGGTTTCCTATCATTTCACAGTGTCTATCATACCTCCGAGATTAAATTAACTCTCTCAAGATTTACACTATTGAAACAATGTGGTGCTTGCACATGTATGTTTGATTAATTTCACTTACGAGTATGGTCTTTAGTTGTGACCATTTGCCTATGAAAGCCTCGAGTTTATCTTTCTTTACAGCTGAGTAATATTCCATTATATAAAAGTACCACAATTTTCTTATCCAGTCCTAGGTGGATGGACATTTCGGTTGCTTCCACATTTTAGAGAAATTTTGTATGTATGTATAAACAGGATAGTTAACATGGTTGTTCTTCTGTCTTCTATTTCTATGCTGAAATAAACTGTCAATGAGTCTTTGATTGATCAGTATTGCATTTCTATATCTATTTTCATGAGAAGCCACTTTGAAGATATCAATATGAAATACAACAGCCATTGTTAATTCCCTACCACTTTGTTTGTAACTCCGTATTGTCTGTACTGTTCTTTTGATATGTTGTAAAATGTTGTCTGTCTGTTAATGTTATCCTCCTTTTATTTTTAAAAGAAAAAAAAAACAAATGTGGAAAAATTACAAAGGAACATTTAACAGAATACACAGATGACAGTTAAACACCAGAAAATATGTTTAGTGTCATTAGCCATCAGGGAAATGTAAATTAAACTGCAATCCACTATTACTATCTGTCAGAAAGACTATGAGGAAAATGGTGATCATTCAAATGTTAGGGAGAATGTAGTGAAATAGTTATATATACATAACTGGTGAGAATTTACAGTGGTAGAAGTAGTCTGGAAAACACTTTGAATATTTCTTTAAAGCAAAATGGACAATTACAGTATATCCAGCAATTGTTACTCTTGGAAATATATCCCCAAAATGTGAAGAGCTGCCGGAGACCTTCCGGTGCCAGTTCCTTGACAAAGTCAGGATTGGAAGGGGGTACCTGCAAAGCAGGGATGGCATAGGATGGGTGTGCGGCCTCTCTCTCTAATCTCTATTAATCATAGCTTTCCAAATATTCATCGTGCTATTGATAAAGGATGGTTGGGAACCTGAAGGATCAGAACTGAAAGTAGTTAAGGAACCAGAGCTCAGGATGACAGGCACCCCTTCAGGGCTGAAAGGGGAATTAAAGGCCACCACAGAGATTTGCTTCGGTACCCTACCTCCTTTGTGGCAATTTTCACCCACCAGAACGGGAGGGGAGTGCTGCGTGGCCCTCAGTGCATGGGAGAACATTAGGTGAATGCCCTGTGTGTGTGCTGGACTGGCTCTAGATGGAGATATTGTAAATGTGGGTCTTGTTGTCCAGTAGACAAGTGAACAATTCTCTGAAAAGTTATACCTAATAAAGAACCCCTAGTGACTGATCTTTCCGCTTCCTTTTTCATGCTTTAGAAAAGTTGATTTCTTGCTAGGAGTGCAGCTGGACAGTTGCTCAACCATGTCTAAATCTGTAAGTAAATAGAAACCACACTGTATCTAAGCAAAAACTGTTTAACCTGCCAAGTTTCAGATGTAATTACAAAAGTATATAATAAAGCAAGAAATATTTCACTGTATCAGAGGAGCCGTGTTCCTCTGGCCCACCAGAAGACCTCTGGTGTCTGTGTTTGTCTCTTCGCCTGAGTTGTTCCCTCCTGCAGGAATCTCCTGGACCTGCTGCAGCCAGATCCTGGCAAAGAGTTATTTTTCTGATTGTCAAATTTGTAAATTAATGCCTGTAACAACTTTATTCGTATTATTGTCATACTGGAAAAAAGGTGTATGAGTGATTGGTACAATTATATAATTAAATGTAACTCATGGATACAAGGACTATTTCACTCTTGTAAACTGTTGATATATGCAATACTATAAATCTTAAAGTAAAAAAAACAAATATTCAGAACAGGTTAGTAGTTGTCAAGGGTTAAGGACATTTTTGTGGTGGGAAGGATGTTGGATAATTATTAAAGAGCAAATTGAGTGACTCCTGTGATGGAAGTTTTCTGTATCTTGGCTGTATTAATGCAAAATCCTGGTTTTCATATTTCATTTTAATTTTTAAGATGTTATAACTGAATAAAGCAAAGTAAAAAGCATATGAGGTCTCCCTGTAGTAGCTCTTACAATGTCATATAAATCTACAATCAACTCAAAGTAAGTAGATTAATTTAAAGAAAAACACTATGTGTAAAGAAATAATTAATTAAAATGCTTAATATGCAAACAGCTCCAATATGTGAATGATAACACAATCAGCAGCCCCTTATAAAAGTGCAGTATACATGTTGGATAACACAGTTATCTTCACCCTTTGTTAACTGGTAAATTTGAAAGGATTTTATAGTATTCATAACTGCTCAAAGGCAAGAGAAGCAGGGAATAATTTAAAATAGCCATTGAATGACATTATTTTAGATGATATCATGGAATTTTGTAAAAGCATATGATATATAAACATGTCACTATATATTGTGACTGAAAAATTTGTAAAATATTTTATGTTGTGTTGGCTTAGACATGCACACGTATTGTGTATGTGACATACATATGTATCTTCCCAAAAGATAGAAAAGCATATCACAGGAATACATGCACATCTATGTTTATAGCAGCATAAGTTATGATTGATATTAGAGAGAGAAATAAGAAGCAAGGCAAATCAATAAATGAAATACACCATATCAACAGAGCCATAGACAAAAACCGCATGATTATGGCAATGGATGCAGAAAAAGCTTTGATAAAGTCCAACACTTATTCATGATAAAAAAAAAACCTACAGAAAATGGGAATAAATAGTTTTATCTCAATCTAATAAAAGCCATCTATGACAAACCAACAGCCAACATTATACTAAATGGACAAAAATTGAAAGCTTTCACTCTATATGAACAGGACAAGGATGTCCACTCTCACCACTCCTATCCAGTGTAATTCTGGAAACATTAGCCAGAGCAATTAGATATGAGAGATAAATAAAAGGAATAAGGAGAGCAAAGGAAGAAATGAAATTATTATTAGTTGAGGATGACATTATACTCTAGAGAGAAGACCCCAAAAACTCTACCAAAAGACTTCCAGATTTAATAACAAATTCAGTAGTATAATGGGATACAAAATCAACACTCAAAAATCAATAGCATTCCTGTACATAAACAAGAAACTCACTGACAGAGAAATTAGGAAAACTACAACCTTCACAATAGTATCCTCCCCACAAAATGAAATGCTTAGGAAGTAAGGAGTTCATATACCTCTCTAAATTATACAGTTTGTTGTTTAAAAACATTTTAGTATGTATGCAATTTGTTTCATTTAAACTATTAGTTATTCCATGCCATTGAAAAGAAAGTTTTGTATTATTATTTCTTTTTTTGTATTTTTTTTTATTTATGTCTTGTATGCTGAGTAACTTCTTTGAAGATAATAATATATAATATATTAACTATGGGTCCTCTCTTTTTGTTATGAAATCTTGTTTTATATTTTCATAAAATAAAGAGTAAAAAAATTCGTGAATATCAGTATGAAGACTGAATGAAAGTTAAAATAAAAGAAAATATAGTACAATCCTGAGGCAAACATTGTAAAACAAAAACTCAGACAATCTTCCACATTGTGATAAAAATGTAAATAGCAGCTACACTGGAATATAACTTCTGTGCTACATTAGACAAAGAGTCACAGGAATATTAAAGACGATTACACAGAAAATCATGTTTGAAATGCAAAGCAGAACCAAGAGGAAAACAGTGCCAATGGGAACATACACAGCGCACTAACTGGCACTTTTACGGTATGTTAAGCAAGATTATGCAGTGCTTCTCCATTATCTGGAAGTCTCTGGGTATTGTATTTATCCACTGTGAATTATAAATATTGTTTTTATTTCCCTGGAAGTTTTGAGTTTGTTTTTAATACAGATGTCTCTGTTTTCATGAGAAACCACTTGGAAGATAATATGTAATACAACAAACATTGTTAATTTTCTACCACTTTGTTTGTGACTATGTATTGTCTGTACTGTTCTTTTGCTATTTTGTAAAAGGTTGTCTGTCTGCTAATGTTTTCCTCCTTTTATTAAAAAAAAAAATACAGACATATGAAGGGAAAGTGTCCCGGAACACAGGTGAGCTTAGAGGAGATCTCTGCTATTGAAAAGAATACAATAATTTCATTCAATTTCACTTATATTTGTAAGATAAATTGTAGAATTATTGGCTTTGTTGAAGTATTCTTATTTAATTTTAAAATTTTACTTATAGAGATAGATCTTTGCTACATACTGATTGTAGATATTTATGCATGTCGTCCTTAAAAAAATAAAGTAAAATAAAATAGAAAAACAAACCCAAAAAAGGTAAATCCCAAGAAATAATCTCAGAAAAAGAAACTATTTTTCCTTTAATTGTCAGAAAAAAAAAATGATTCTAAATGTTGCATTAGCACTATAATGCTAATGCTAATGAAGCTTTATGGTAAAGTAGTCACTAGAAATAAAGTCATTGTCCAAAGTACCGGGGCATGAGGAGGAGTGCTCAATTAATATAACATCCATAGCATATAAATCTCCAATTCCATCTTCAGATTGATTATGAAAATTAATAGTAGGGGCATATTCTCATGATTTTCCCTTTTACATTTGCATAGGTGTGTATAAACACGTTTCGCAACTTGAACTCAAAACGGATATTATAATGACAGGATTGCTTATCATTGAAGAAATGAGTGAATCACATAACACATTTTAAATCTATTCCCAATATTCTTAGAGATTTTTAAAAAAGTTGTGACCCTATCATTTTTTAGCAATAAATAGAGAAGAAAACAAGGAAGAAAGAATCAGAATTGATTCTTACTCTGCGAGAAGGAATGAAAGAGTATAAACTAGAAAGTTCTTTCCCCTTGCAGCTTTTAATGTCTTGCTAATATCTCAATTCAAGGCCATAAAAGTAGCTAAATTTTAGTTCCATAAATTTTGATGTCATTTGTTTTAAGCAGAAATTAATAAAGACAAAGAAAGTAGCTTTCTCCAGGTTTTTTTCAAAACAGGTATGCATACATTCTTAGTTCATTTCTGTGTTGCTATATCTCAATATCACATATAGAGAGTAATTTCTAAAGAATAAAGGTCTATTTATCTCTTGTTCTGAAGGATGGGAACTTCAACATCAGCTGGCCACATCTTTCTGTTGGAGATTAGCTAAAGATTCTCAACATAGCACCAGGTATCAAATGAAAACGTAGAGCAAGTTACCTTATTGGGACTTTTTTCTTCCTTTAAAGCCATTAATGCAATCATAGGACCCCACATTCGTGGCTTCAACTAATCATAATTACCTGCAATGATTCCACCCCCAAATATCAGTAATATATGACCTTGAGGATTATGTTTCAACATTAATTTTGGAGAACAAAAACATGCAGTTACAGATCTTCCACATATAAAAAAATAAATCACTTCCCTAGAAATGGGCAAAAATACAGATTTCTATTGTTTGATTCAATACATCATTGAGTACAAATGTCTTGATCCACCCTTCCACAACAAGATTAGTAAACTGAACAGGATTCACAGCAGACCCATGTGCAGAGATTACGACTAATTAACAATGTGACTACTTGCAGTGATTTGATTTGTTTTGAGTTGTAATTTTGAGCCTTTGCATGGGTGAACACTACTTTAGATTTGCAAAGCGGAATCAGTTTATGAGGTTTTAGTTTTGCATCTCTGATGATGAATCATTGTTATCTTTTTTCCAAAGTATGGTTTGTATTTTCTTATTCTTTTCTGAACTATCTATGTATCTATCTGCCATGTACCTTCATATTATTGGTCTGAGCAACATGATTTGGTATGAAATTTCCATCTTGTTCTGGGAACAGGTACTGTTTACATAAGCCCAGAAACTTCTTCACTAAATGTTTATTACTACATGCCAAACTCTATGATAGATGTAGGAGACACAGTGGAAACAAGATATGCCATTTCTTTTCTCATGAAACTCCCTTTTGAAAGGGAGCACTAAATTACATAACTAAAAGTATGATTAAATGTAAAGCCAATCTCTGGTAACTGGAAACTGAAGACCATCACTTCAGAGAAGGCAGGTGGGCAGATTAAGCTGGTGTTGGTTAGTTGGATACAAATGAGTCATACCCAAGTGGAGACTGGAGATTTTTCTGTAGGTAAAATCCATCATGCTTTGAATGACAAAAGAATTGGTTGGATTCCATTAATTCCCATAGGTAATTGTAGATAGAAGGTAGTAGGCATGAAGAAAATGGCTTTAAATTGTTGGTGATGCAGGTATAAAATGAGAAAAGATCTTATACATCATGGATATAAGTTTGAATTTTGTTCTAATGTAAATAAAAAGTATGAAATTTTGTTTTTTAACTATGAACAGTCAGGCAATGAGTTATGGTTATGAATGAAAACATACTCATAGTTCAGGTGACATATGATTATAACTTGGATTAACAGAGTGGTCATGCCAAAGAACAGGACTAAGTACATATGAACTGTCATCAAAGTAATTACATAAAATCTTAGTTTGTGAGCATGATTCATTCCAGAACATGCTTGTAAAGTACTCTGGATAAACACTTTATATTAAAGCAAATTTCCCCATAAGAAATAATAAAAACTCAGAAGATTCATTCCAAAGCCCACAAATATTCTTATAAAATGATAATAACATTGTAATATAAGATAATAAAGAAAATAAAAATATAAAGATAAATAAGGAAATTAACCTGCACTTACTTGTAAAGACTTTTGTCACTAGTGTTAGAGAGACAAGAGAGAAGAGGGCTCTTGTGTAGGATGACTTTCACTATCACTAAGAGAATCACTGCTACTGGTTCAATGAAATCTTTTTCATTTTGTTCATATTTAACAAGTAACTTACCTAGTGACAGTTGCCTCTGCCTCCTTTTGAGGATTTTTCAGAAATGCGACACTGCATTGTCATTAAACAGATTCATCTCTCACATTGCTACAGCCTTTGTGGTGCTTCTAGATAATCTGGCACTCTTTCCCACATTTTACACATCACCTTAGCCTCATTTGATGTAGAGGATTACTTTGCCTTTTTCTCCTCTGTAGACAAAATCTCTCCCATAATCTCTTACTGTTAGGGGATGATGACCCACAATCCCATGGTGCATGCAGGTGATCATACACACACACACACAAGGGAAGAAAATTGGCTCAGTTGTGATCATATGATGTTCGGCCTCACATACCGTTCACATCACAAAGCATTGTTCATTTATCAAGTGAAAATTTCTTAGAAATGTTTGCTCATCTTCAAAATCTTTGCGGTTACCAAAAATAGTTCGGACATTGTCAAATGTTTTTCTGTTTGTTTGTTTTTGTTTTGTTTTTTGGTTTTGCTTCAGTAATGGGAATCAAACTCACAACCTTGTGTTTGCCAGGCAGGCCCTGTACCGCTGAGCTAAACCCCCAGCCCCTTGTCAAAAGTTTTTCTGGAGGCAAAATGTACTTTAATTATGAACCACATCTTATAGTGATGTTAATACCTTTCCTTTTGAGGAGCAGTAAATTAAGAATAAAAATAAATATTAAATTTAACTCTAGTAAAACTAGAAAAAGTTTCAGAATCACAGAGTTCACTAAGGGAACTACAGAATAGAACTGTTCTTATACTTCCACAGAATATCGGACAATGTTTTCCGTTTAGGTTGCAGTGTTAATAGTATTGAACTGCAGCATTTAAGCAGTGGGTCAAAGAATCTAATAACAGTTTTTGTTGTCTCATTCTTTCATTCAGTCAACAAATATTTATGAAGTTCTCACTCTACACCAAGCATGTTTTACATATTGATATATAATACTAAATAAGTTATAAAAATTACTTTTCTCCTGGAATTTAATTCCAATGGAGAAAGACATGACAGAGTCATAAATGTTTAATATGGAGCCAAAAAGATTCTCATATTTACATAAATCTATAATTTTCACTCTAAATTAGAAAATTTGCTAGCAACTTTGATTTGCTGCAGGTACATAGGTTACTGTATCTGTTTCTGAAAGCTGCTTTCTAGTTTACAGAGATTATAGGTGTGCTTTTATTATTAATTAATCTACAAACAAGATTACATAAACTTTCTTAAGGTTGTATAAACTTTGTTTCTGTGTGTAAGCATTATTTTAAAAACTAGAGAAGATTTTGTCCAAATATTGAGCATGTGCCCAATGTAGACTGACTTATTATATAAGATATATAGTATATGAAATGTACTTTGGATACTCACAGGCAGCCATTTTCCCAGACAGTTCTACATACTTTGAAGCCAAGAGTAGTTGTTACATTGGAATAAATATTATAATATTAATTTATAGTATAAAAGTGCAGGGAAGAAGTATGAAAGAGGTTGAGCAAGATGGGAAATGTATTGAGAGAGTAAGACAAAAAACACGGAGCAATTTGAAATAAAAATATCAGTTATCTCAAAGGGATTGGAATCTTTCTTTCTTATAAAGTTCTGAAGGGGTTCTGCGACACAGTAATATGTAAGAATTGACTGATAGACAATTCTAAGACTCTGATTTTTATAAATTAGTATGCAACCTGGGCTCTCAGATTTACCCATTTGTTTAATTCTCAAATAGACCATAGTTTGAGAAATTCTGTGCTATTAGCAGAGAGGCAGAAGAAATTATTTATTTAACTTGATTAGTGATCTGTATTTTGCATTGGTAATGACTGAATGCAGGGCTCTTTTGTACTAGGTAGTCCTGTATTACTGAGGAAAGCCTCCAGATAGTATCTCTGCAAAATGTCAGTGGTCAAGTGGGTGAAAGCTATGATGACATCTATTTTGTCTGTGAAGTGGTTACATGTTGTAGATTTTGGAACTTTCTCAACGGAACATAGGAAAGAGTGAGAACTGGAAATTGGATTTATGTCAGGCACACTCCTACTGCCTGTGTTTTTAATCTCAGTACTACACTACAGTTTAAGAAGAATTTTCTAAACTTTGTTATTTCACTTGGCTTGTACAACAGCTTTCTCCAATATGCAGTGTCAGAAATATTACTGCAACAGAAAAGTAAATTTATACATACTTAAGAGATATATTTTCAGCCACATTTTTCCACCTTAGGAATGGAGCTATAATCTGAGTGCTTAAATGGTGTTGTCTTCAGGTTTTTAATGAGATTGTTTTCTGTGTATACCTATGACCTAAAAATTAGATATTAGAAAATATTTGCTGAATCTCCATCTGTGAAAATCTCCAGCTAATTGGTTGCCCAGTCCCCAGTTTAGCAACTGTATTCTTGATTTCTACCTTGGTCATTTATATTTATTTATACTACTGCTTGCCACGCTGCAGTACCTATATCCAGAAAGATAAGTCTCTGAGTCTGCTTAATCTTGTGTGTATGACATGTTTTTCATCTTTGCTTTTTCAGTCTAGGAAGATTCCTCCTGAATTTTCATTTCGGTAAACTCTCCCACAATCTGATTATGGGTCTATGAACCCCTGTTTTTGAATGAACGCAAACTTCTTTAAAAGTACTAACCATTTCTCTAACCATTGTGAATTAGTTCTCTCAAAGTTCTATAAACAACTAATTTTTACAATTTTAAAATCAACACAATGTAAAGATGCTAAAGAAACTTGTATAAACTGGGCTTAGTGGTGCAAGCCTTTAATCCCAGCACTTGAGGCAAAAAGATTTCAAGTTTTGAGTTCCACCTAGGCACTTTAAGGAGACTCTGTCTTGACATTAAAAAAAAAAAAAACAAAAAAAAAACTGGGGAATTAGCTCAGTGGTAAAGCGCAGTTGGTTCCATCTCCTGAACTGCCATAATAATAATAATGATATAATAATAATAAGAAGAAGGAGGAGGAGGAGGAATAAAGAAACTTGTGTAACTCATATCCACAATAAACATCATTTAGTATCTTATTTCCTTGAATTTCAGTAAACTTTTTCACATAGATCTAGATTCATTTTAATAATCCTCTCACTCCTTTTCAAACATTCTTTTTAGAGCCAACTTTTTTCATAATTTAATACTTCAACATCTTTGATATTTTAGAAGATTTAACTTACCCTACTTAGAAAATATATAAGTAAATATGATCATGAATTATTAGTATTGGTTTTTTAGAGCTGTTTCTATATAAATTTTTTCAAACTGTATTTACTACTTTATATCTTGAATGTATTACACATTGTTATTTTGAGATATACTTATAATGAGGATGTAAATAATACATCCATATAATATGTGAATAGGATATGTAATCTATAATTCTATGCTTTGCATAATCATGTAAAATATATTTATCTGTGAATGTATATTATGGATGTATGTGTGTATGCATAGTAATTCAGTTAATTTATTCTTTTTTATGGCTAAAGGATATACAGTGTTACAAATCTTGCATTTTATTTTTCCATTTATCTCTTGATAGAGAATCAAATTATTTTCATTTATTTCTGTATTATATTTGAGGCAGCTAAGACTGATAAGATAGTCAATCTAAAACTAATCAGCTAGTAAAAAATTAAATTCATATTTAAATTTAAATCTATTTGATTATTTTTATATACCTGGATCCCACGATTTTTCCATGCTCTTTTAAATCATGTTGGAAGGACAAAGAATATTGACACACAGGGTGGGAATTCAAAAGTGAACTGTGTTAATCTTGGCCTTATCACATATCTTGCCCTTAGAGAATTGCATGGTAAATGAAAGCACAAGGAAGTGAAGAAAAATGTAAGTTGAGATCATGCTTGATAGAATTTCTAAATGGCCAGGACTACTTGACATTGACTTTAAAAACTCTGTATTATTATATATTTAAAAGGCAATAGTATTTTTAAGTTACTGTTACATTAGATACTGTAAAAATATTACTAAATATTACACTAATGCCAACAAAGAAACATAAATGCTTGCTATTCTAAAAATAAAAAATTGAACCTGAGGTTGGAATAATTTCCCCACAGTGTGTGATAAGAATGGAAACTCAGATTTTAATCCTGAACTGTCTGAAACTTTTGTTCTTCTTCTTCCCTGGTACTCAGAAATAAGAAATGAGAATTAAAATTGCTAAATCAACCTGTGCTAATCTTCCTTACATGGCCTTTTTAAAAGTAATATTCCAGCAGAGTTGATGCATAAAAGTCTACTTTATGTGTACAAAATTGTGCATTTTTCCAAAATTCCTTTATTTGCATTTTTTGCTACTAAAGAAAGAATAAGAATTTTTACTCTCAAAATCAGAACATCATCTACTGTCTATTTTATTTTGGAGTTGTCTAGTCTCATGGACTTATATTTCTTTCTTAATCGGCAAATCACAATGCAGAATGAAATATACTGGCTTTTAACTCTCAAACTAAGAAAGAATAAGCAGGTCCAAGCACAAAGTAACTTATTTAATAAGTGTTTTTAGAATTAAATTCTCTGGAATAAAGTTAAGTATTGAGCAGTTTCCTTATATTTTGTTCAGCCCTTACCTTTATTGTGACTTTAGAGCCTAAACGTTGAGTGACAATCCTTCATTGGGAATGTGCAGATCTCCTAAAGTGCTTTGTGGATACCTGGTGGTTCTCTGAAGGCTGCTCTCTAATGACCTGGAAAATGAGAAAAGGATGGATATATTTGGTCCTTAGAAATGAAAGAGCTGAAGGCCAGAAAAGCAAACAAACTAAAACTCTGAGGAATCTGTCAGGAAGAGCTGGGCTGGTCTCATATGGTCATTTCCTAGACCTTCACACAAAACACACAAATTAGAAATAAAATAAAAATGTCCCTCTGGCTTTTTTATTTTACAGTACTACATTCAGTTTTAGCTCTGAAAATTCACAATGGGAAGAAAGGCTTAAAATAGAGATGCCAAAGTGGGGTGAGATTCCAAGATTAGAAACTGTCTCCAGAAAATCTCACTCTGTCTAGCAAATCCCACTAGTCTGAGTCATGGAAGATCAGCTATATGCTGATCATACAATTTAGTTTACCCTAATAGAAAAAAAATGAACTTAGATTTTTCATGCAGTCATAATTTTATATGTGATTAATTGTGGATTGATCTCATTAACACAATGGTAGACCCCGTGATAGGCAGTGGTTAGAAGTAGGTATAAGCAGACACAAAGCCATGTAGTACAGAAATCCTCAACAATTAATTGCCATGTATTATTATTTGAGTAAAGAATTTTCCATAGCTGAAGGTTCGCTAAAAAAAAAAAAAAAAAAAAGACACAATAGGAGATTTATCTATCTGTCTCTCTATTGTAGAACCTGGTTTATACTATTATAGAGAATGTCCACTGCAAGGTGGAATTCCAGGAAAGCTAATAGTGTAATTAACCCTGAGTTTAAAAACTGGAGAAAGTGAAGAGCTAGTTATACAATAGAAGGTCTATGAACCAGGAGTTATGATGTTCAAAGCATGACAATAGGAATGTCCCTGCTCTAGAAGAGAGCACATTTTCCCTTTCTCCTTTTTGTTCTGTTTGCGTGCTCAATGGATTCAGTGCCGCAGAATGATCTCTTTTCTCATTGATGAAGAAAGATCTCTTTTCTCACTCTACAGATTCAAATGGTGATCTCTTCTATAAACACCCTGAGAGACACAGCTAAAAATAATGTTTTACCAGCTCTGAGCAATCCTTAGCTCAGTCAAGTACAGATTCAGACTGACAATCATGGAGAATAAATAATCAGAGTTAAGGAATATCTTCTTTTTCAAGTATTCAAAGTACATAGCTAATTCTCAATTTTAGCTTGAAAAATGTTATTGCAAGGAAGGTAACAAGGTAATACTTTCAGTGTCAAATGTATGCTAAAAGGTAAATGGCCATGTTTCTTTTGAGAAATCTCACAAGGTAGCTTCTGTTAAGAAATATGGATTACTCTGAAAAGTAAGGGTGAGTGAACAGATGTCATCAAAGTCAATATGAGACAAATCCTCCAGGTTTTTAGGTTGTAAAGTATCTGACAAAGTCTTCTGTCTACAAATACACCATAGTTCTAGTGGTAATGGCCATAAATATATAGTTACTTCTTCTAGAGATTTGCCCAGTTCTTAAGCTTTCTATATGCAAATTCCCACTTAACATTTACATGTTTACTAAGCTGGTAGCAGTCCTATTTTATTTACTAACTCTACTCATACCCTGGTGTCTTAGTTTAAGTTCACATCTACTCAGTATTCCTTTCTGAGGGTTTCTTAACCCTCGATCTTAATTTACTAACCTGACTTTATTTTTATTTCTTCATATCAAAAGTATTCATTGTATTCCTGTACTAGATTTCTCCTTTGTTTCCCTGAGCCAGATAGGATAACCATTTCTATAAAAATTAAGCTTCAAGAACAGAGGCAAGGGGCTGGGGATTTAGCTCAGCGGCAAAAAGCGCCTGCCTGGCAAGCGCAAGGTCGTGAGTTCGGTTCCCGGTACCGGAGAAAAACCAAAAAACAAACAAACAAACAAACAAAAAGAACAGAGGCAAGGGTGAAATGATAAGCAGCAACAAATTAATCTTTCCATAATACAATGTCCAGACACTAAAAAATAACAGCAAAAACTGAAGGAGGGAGTTTGATCCCTAGGACCTAAGAAGGATCTGAAGGAGAAATTGGAGCCCACAGAAAAAATGAAGACACAGACCTCAGTGCAAAACAAAACAAAAGAAAACAAATCAAAGGATGGGACAATATATACTTTCTTCCTAACTCATGGCTCCTGGAATTAGAAGAAAGAGTGAATCTAGAGACACAGTGGAAGTGGGTGACTTCACATGACTCCAGGGAGAAACGCTCAATGGAATGAAGCAGTGGATGTTGTACACTACAGCAGCTGTGGAATGCGTCCAGTTCAAGTCACTGCCACGTCCTTTGGAGAGGGTGCTTGGTCAGGTGCTATTTTAGGGAAGGACCAACTGAACTGACTCAGAGCAGGCATGAATTGGCTTCATCTCAGGGGACACAGGGTTGAACTCTGATGGTGACTGGATGAGGGTTAATCATGGGAAACAACAAACATCAGAGAATCATGGTCAAGCCAGCAAGAGACACTGAGTGTTATAAGCTAAATGACTCAAGCTCCAACACCACCACCAGAGGCCAGAAATACCCTGAACTTCTATATATGTATATACAGGATAGCTAACATAGTTGTACTACTGACATATCACTTTATTGAAAGGAACAGTTAGTGATTAATTATTTGATCAATCTTTCATGTCTGTATTTGTTTTCTTGAGTAACCACTTTGAAGTTATCAATATGTAATACAACAACCATTGTGAATTCCCTGTCACCTTGTATGTAGTTCAGTGTTGCTTGTACTGTTCTTGTGCTACTTTGTAAATGGTTGTCTGTTTGTTAATGTGTTTTTGTTCTTTTACTTTTAAAATAAAAAAAAATGAAAGTGCTAAAACCTGCAGTTCACCCTAACACTACTGCAGGCATGATGGGATTATCCAGTACAGAGGTGGGTTCAAACTGACACTTTTGTCTACCAGGAATAGCAGTCATGTCCTGAACTGGGAACTACCACAAAACTGTAGACCTCAAATATAATCGCAGGCTTAAAATCACAGAAAAATTTATTTGCTTTTGTTGTTGCTCTTTGAAAAAATATTTTGTGAAGTGAACATCGTTTTCAGTTTAGTTTTGTCTTGCTTTTATTTTTCCTTCTTTCTTTCCCTCCTGTCTTTTCACTAGTCCCAAGGTTTGAATGAAGTTTGCCTGTGTCCTTCAGCCTTGCTTCTAATTTCTTTCTCCCATATATTACTTTATTTTTCCCTCTTACTCCATTTTAAATCTTATAGTTTTTAGTAAATTGCTCTATTAAGTGTATATTTAATGTACATAATTTTCTGATTTGCTTTCAGAGTTCTTAAATTGCAGAAAATTTTATATCTATAGTTAAAGCTGACAAATTAATAATTATCACAGTCTGAATTTTTTGATCTGTGCTTGACTCTAGTTATTATTGACTGTACTACTTTAGCCAAAGTAACATAGTTGTTATGGTCAATTGATCACTTTGACTTTCTTTTTTTTTTTGTTTTTTGTTTTTTCTCCTTTACCAGGAACCGAACTCACGACCTTGCAATTGCCAGAGCAGGCACTTTTGCCGCTGAGCTAAATCCCCAGCCCTCAATTGATCACTTTGGATGTCAATACCTAGATGTTCTGGGAGCCATAGACAATATTATACTCCAGTACCAAAGAACTGGATACCAGGCAAAAATGTAGCAGACATTTTTCTCTAATAAATTGAAGAGGGACAATCCTTGGGTAGGCTCAAATGCTAAGAGCCAGCTATACCTTGAAGATATCTCTGAAAAGTAGTCATTTCCTTAAGTCTTGTTAGTAGCAATAGAGCTTCCTACCAAAATCAATGTACAACCCTCAACATAGAAATCAATAAAAATTGAGAAAAAATTGAATTAAAGCATGATGGAACCCATAAGTAATCCCCAACATTTCCAGTATAAAATCAAGGGGCAACTGAGCTTGAAGAAATCAAAAGCTACTCAGCTGAATTTTATGAAATGGTAGCAGCAGAAATAACAAAATAGATGAATAAGTCTTGTGCTAAAACCAAAACAAAGACAATTAAAGAGATGATGACCATAATGAGTGAAATGTTTTGCTAATCTAGAGTATACACAGATAAAAAATAGTGGAGCTTAGGAAAGACATGGAAACCAAGAATTCCACCACTGAAAATAACTGAATTACATAAAACAGACTCAAATAGAAATCAAAGTGATTAAAAATTTGACTAAAATTATAAGCAGCAGTCAATTAATGTACATAGAATATCAGATCAAGAAGACAGGGCTGCAGTTAGTGATCATCAAATGAAAGACATCTTTAAAAAGGTAAGGCACCATGAAAAACCATCCTACAGCTGCTAAATGATACAAAGACAACTAAGATAAGATTAATTGGAATCAAGGAAGAGTTAGAAGATAGCACAAAGGACATAAAAAACCTGATCTCAGAAGTAATAGCAGAAAAGCTTCCAAGTATGGAATAAGAAGTTCAGTTACAGTTAATGAGATGTATAGAACTCGAAATGGTCATGATCAGGAAAAAAAAAACCTAAGACATATAATAATCAAGATTCCAGAAATTCAACACAGTAACAGAATATTAAATGCTGTTATAGAAAAGAAACAAATCACCTATAAAGGAATACCCACTAGACTGATAGCATATATCTAAAAGCAAACCCCAGAGCAAACACAAGAACCTCCATATTGATTGCACATAAAATTTTCTTTCAAAATTGATAGAAGAACAGGATACTTCTGTGATAAAGAACACTGGAAGAAACTCATTTATTAAAAAATTATTTTAAAAATAAAAGAAGGAAAACACATTTACAAACAGACATCCATTTATAAATAGCAAAACAACAATACAAACAATACAGAGTTACAGACAAAGTGGTAGGAAATTAACGATACTTGTGTATTACATATTGATAGCTTCAAAGTGGATTCTCAGGAAAACAA
>NW_004955421.1:7048002-7055974 GCF_000276665.1 Chinchilla lanigera | reverse complement strand
TAGGCCATTCAAATCCCCAATATGAAGTTATATTACAAAGTTACTCTAATAAAAACAGCATGATACTGAAAAACAAAAGAAAGAACAACAACAAAAACAAAAGTCCCGATCTGGGGATTAATAGAACTGAATAAAAGATGCAGAGACAACTCCAATCACACTTAGTACCTTATCTTTAACCTTCACTATAAGTTGCTGGGAAAACTGGCTTTCCACATTGTGTTAGGAACTCTTCTCTAGTTGTTAAAACAAAATATCCAATACCCACAAGTTAAGGGAGAAAAAGTTTATGTGTTTCACAGTTTGTGGAAGTTTCAGACCACAATCTGCTGATTCCAAAGCAGGTGACTTCACAAAGGAGAACAGTTCATGGTGAGAAAAAGGTAGCAAAAACAACAAGGGAGAGTGAAAGCATGCCTCTTCCTGTCACTTATATGTATCCAGGCTGCTGGGATTAGGGAAGAGCCAAACCAATCAGTGTACTGATTTAGTAATCACCCACTCTTAATCCTAGCTCCCTTAATACTAGCATTGCACCATAAATCAATCACACATTCTATATTCAGCCATCCCTGAAAATGCCATACCAATAGCTACATGACGTTTGGGGGGGACATCTAGACACAAAGCATAATATGCACTCCAAAAATTGAACATAGACTTATTTCCCTTACCATTCACTAAACTTAGACCAAGATAGATCAAAGATTTTAGTATAAAAATAGACACACATATTCTTATGGAAGGTTGAATAGGAAAAACTCTTGAAGATGTAGGAGTAGGCAAAGACTTTATGAACAAAACCCCAACTGCACAGTAAATATTGCAAAGAATCAACAACTGGGATCATATTGAATTAAAAAGCCTTTGTGCAGCAAAAGAAACTACCAACAGAGGTAAGCGACAACCCCCAGAATGGGAAAGAATTTTTATTAGATACTGCTCTTAAGGAGTAGTATGTAGAATATATATAAAGTTCTAAAAAGAAACAGATACCCCAAATTTAAACCCTCAATTTAAAATATGCATCTGAATTGAATGGGCATGTCTCAGATTAAGAAGAATGAATATTAAATAAATATATTAAAAGTACTCTATACCACTGGTCATTTGAGTAATGCAAATTAAAACAGTGAGATTTCATCTCATTCCAGAAATATTGGCTATCATCTACAATCTTAAATAAAATAAATGTGACACAAATGTAAATATTACCTTTTTTCTCTTGTGTGAGAAACCCAAAGGGTATGTAAAGAGCATAATGGAAGGACAGATATTGAGAAGTAGGAAGAACATGATCAAATGGGAAAAGGGACAAGGAAGAGGGTAGGGGAAGGGAAGGAAGGTAAAGGGAAAATAAAAGAGAATAGCCGAGAAAGAATGGAAACAAAGCTTTTGTAAATGGAAAGGAGAATGGTTGAAGGGAGGGAAAGAGAACGAGGGAAAAAGAAAAATTGCAATATAACATGTACAGGTACAAATTCCCTATGATGAATATGTATGACAAATATGTACTACTAAAAAAAAGCGTATACATGACAAAAAATTTTGAATAAAAGAATTTAGTTTTATCCAGACCCTAAAAGTCAGAACTTTAGATTTAACTTCAGTTCCTATCACCAGACATTACTAGTCTGCCATCATGCCTCAACCATACTCTCAGTGTAATATACCCTTATATTCCAGTTACTGATCAAAGAGCATGGCACAATCTGTCTTATTTAATCCACAAAACAGTCCTATGAAATACTCTTATAAGCTTGTTCTCTTTTTTATATTGGAACTGTTGAGACACACAGAGGTGAAGTTACTTACTTAAGCAATTAAAACACCTTGCAATGATAAAGAGCAGCATAGGCAGAATTCAAGTTCTAGCTGGCTGGTTTGAAGAGGCCAAGTTTTTTTAATCACCGCATCATTTCACTCATGTATTGGTAGGCTAGGTTCATTTTCCTCTGATGTCTTTGATGAAGATGACCCGCTCTTCTATAGCAACATAGTACTCAATCTTGACATTGCATATGTCTAAGCTCCATATTAATTACAACAACCACAGGTCTCCTGATACATACTGTGAGAAGCCAAACAGATTGTGAGAAGTTTTCATGTTTGTGGGAAACATAGATAAGCAGAGGGAACAAAAATTTAAAAGTGTGCCGTACCAATACATTTACTTTTCTACCTTTTTTGTTCTTTATTTTCTTTATTCTGCTACAGAGATGGCAATTGCATGAAT
The DNA here is from genome assembly GCF_000276665.1 of Chinchilla lanigera. Taxonomy (NCBI): domain Eukaryota; kingdom Metazoa; phylum Chordata; class Mammalia; order Rodentia; family Chinchillidae; genus Chinchilla; species Chinchilla lanigera. Next base: position 7,053,738 of record NW_004955421.1, on the reverse strand, counting down.
AAAAGTCAGGAACTAGTCATTTTAAACTGAGTAAATGAGCCGGGCGTGGTGGCTCACTCTTGTAATCCCAGCACTCGGGAGGCTGAGGCAAGAGGATCATTGCAAGTTCAAGACCAGCTTGGGCTACAAAAATTGAGTTCAAGGCCAGCCTGAACTGCATAAGGAGACTCTGTCTCAAAAAGACAATAAATAAATAAATAAATAAATAGATAAATAAACTGGGTAAATGTCATTACAGAGAATTTTTAGTAAAGAAATGCTACATTCCATATTATTCTTCAAACATTCAGAGGTTTAATTTCTGAATTTAGATTCCACTGCCCAAATTGGCTATAATTCTAATTCTCTATTGCCTAATATTTTAGTACTTTTGGCAAAGTTTGACCATGATCTCAACAGTGAGGAATACATGCTAGACAAATGTTTATTAATCCTGTGGGCCAAATAAACTATCCATTCTCATCACTATTTGGGCTTTATGCAAATGGCTTTTACAATTTTCAATTTAAAATTAGATAGCAATTTTCTTGAAAATTTAGATTAGTTTTTATTGGATGATTTGAAGTAGAATTTTCAATATCTGAAAATGCATTATTAATTAGTCTAGATTATTGTTTAACATATACACAATGATATCTGTTTCTATTCAGTGAAATGTCAGTTTAGTTTTGGTTTTTCTCTGGTACCGGGAACCGAACTCACGACCTTGCGCTTGCCAGGCAGGCGCTTTTGCCGCTGAGCTAAATCCCTAGCCCCCAGTGAAATGTCAATTTAAAGAACACCTAAATTATTCTGAGCATTCCCCACAAAATAAAAATAGACACAGGACATATTATGTGTACAACATATATATGTTGACCAAAAAATACTATCTGTACATTTTAAATTTTGTTAGGGTGTGTATCTCATGCTGTTTAATCATATACAATGAAAAAAGATAAAATTAAAAATTAAGTACTATTTACAGTCAAAAAATATGGGTGTTTTTTTTTGTTTGTTTTAAATGAGGCCTTATCTGTATAGTTGGTACCACTTAGAATAACAGATATTGGAAATATTTATTCCAGCTACCTCACAATGTCTCTCATCTTTCCTAGTGTTAAAAGAGTGTTACCTAAATAGGTTATTTTTCTGTTTCATACTTGCCACCTGTCAAAGAAAATAAACAGAAGTTCTCATATAAAGAACACATTAAAGCAATAAGTTATTATGGCTGGCTGTCAGGTTTATTAATGTGAAATTCAAATCAACTACCAGGAATAACATAAGAAAGAAATTCACATTAAGAAATGCGTGACTGGTGTTTGAAAGAAAACAGAAACTATAATCAAGTCTTCATTCTTCCCTAATCTACACTAAAGTCTATGCAGTGTTGGTTTTGGCTTCATTGCACAGCTCTTTAATTCGCAAAGTCTGACATAATTCATTATCTTTTTTCAAAGAAAATGTCTTTTTATTCTGTGCTTTGCCAAAGCTTGATGTGGGCCAAGCTTACAAGGGTGCAGCTGGAGGGTTTTGATTACTCAGAAAACTGCATTTTCACCCACGCCTGTCTCTTGTGCACAAAGCTTCCACTGCTGTTCCTGTAGTGTCGATTTCCTTGGGAAAGCTAATGTCTCCGGGTACCATGAGCAGTTCAGAGCAGATGCCTCCTGTCGCTCTTTGCCAACAAGACTCAACTTCTTCTATGCTCGCATTTTTAAACACATGGAGATAAAATATCACCTTATAATAATAGATACTGCTCATGTATTATCTGTAGTTTTCTGCTCATGAATACATGCTTTGTCCATAACCATCATTTTCTGCTGCTTTAGAGGCTTAAAGTCCTAAGTATTGGGACATTCATCACTTGATCCGACAGTGTCCATCTTTGTAAAGCTTTGAAAGGCAGAGAAATATCTTAGAGGCAATAGGGAGAAAGTCTTTGTGCACCAATATTCCATAGAAATACCTTAAAAATTTAAAGATTATACAGATTCACATGTGAGATAATGACAATTTTTCTTTCGGATAGAAGAAAGTGTAGAATAGCAGGGCAGCTGATGTATCTTTCTTATTGAGATCGGGTTTTGTAATGCAGTTCAGGCTGACCTTGAACTCATTTTGTGGCCCAGGCAGGCCCCAAACTCACGGTGATCCTCCTGCCTCAGCCTCCAAATTGCTTAGATTATGGGTGTTGACAATTTTAAGTGCACAATATGAGTTTTAGTTCAGAGCAGTACTTTAATTGACCTTTTATCATGTTTTTTCCAAGTAACATTTGATACATAAACAATATTTATTTCATGTATTTAGTCATATTTTAATTTCATCCAGAAGGATTAAGATTGAAGTGTGTCAATTGTTTCCATATACCAGCAAATCAGAATTTTCTATTTAAAAACTGTTATATGTAGATCTTTTAAATTTCTAATATCCCCAAATGAAATCAAGATATAAAAATTGTAAATAACACAATATCAGCTGATGAAATTGAAAATATAGTTAAAAATTTACCAACAAAAATGCTCAGTCTGTGATGGACTCACTATTGAATTCTACAAGAAATTTAGAGAAGAATTAATGCCACTAATGCTGAAACTCTCTAAGGAACTTTAAATGGAAGCAATACTTCCAAAATCATTTATAGAGGCAATTATTGCCCTGATTCCAAAACAAAATGAAACAAAAAAACCTCAACCAAAATAGAAAACTATAGGCAATCTGTCTTAAGAACATAGATGCAAAAATAATAAGATACTGCAAACAGAATACAGCAAATTATCAAGAAGATTATATACCATAACCAAGTAGGATTCATGCCAAGGATGCAGGGATAGTTCAACATAAGGAAATCAATAAATGTAATACATCTTATTAACTGAATTGAAGACAAAAATCCCATGTTCATCTCAATAGATGCAGAAAAAGCATTTGACAAAGTCCAACACCTATTCATGCTTACAAAAATATACAGAAAATTGGAATAGATGGACTTTATCTCAATCTGATAAAAGCCATCTATGAAAAACCAACAACCAGCATCATACTCAATGGTGAAAAACTGAAAGCTTTCACTCTAAAATCAGGAAAAAGACAAGAATGTCCATTATCACCACTCCTGTTCCAGTATAGTTCTGGAAACATTAGCCAGAGCAATTAGACATTAGAGAAAAAGAAATAAATGATAGGAAATTAAGACATGAAATTATCATTATTTGCAGAAGACATGACACTCTACAGAGAAGACCCCAAACTACATCAAAAGACTTGCAGATTTAATAACCAAATTCAGTAGTATATCTGGATACAGTCAACACTCATAAATCAATAGCATTCCTGTACACAAGCAACAAAGTCACAAAGAGAGCAATTAGAAAAACCACACCCTTTAAAATAGCATTCAAAAATCAATCAATCTAACAAAAGAAGTTCAATCTAACAAAAGAAGTTCAAGATTCATACATTGAAAATTACAGTACTCTGAAAAAAGGAGTTCAAAGATATCAAAAAATATAGATATGCCTTGCTCTTGCATAGGAAGAACCAACATAGTGAAAATGTTCATACTCCAAAAACTATTATACATATTTAATGCAAACCCAATCAAAATACCATTAGCATACCTCACAGAACTAGAGAAAACATTCCTAGAATTCATTTGGATCCAGAAAAGACCAGACTAGCAAAAGCAATTCTTAGCAACAGAAACAAATCAGGTAACATCAAAATCCTTCACCTGAAATTATATTACAAAGCTACTCTGATAAAATCAGCATGATATTGGCACAACAACAGACCTTAGGACCAGTGGAACAGATTAGAAGTTGAAGACACATCTACAACCACACTCAGCCACCTTATCTTTGACAAAGGGGCCAAATACGAGAGAAAGATAGCCTCTTTAGTTAATAAATGGTGATGGAAAAATTGGCTCTGTACACGTCCAAGACTAAAACTAGACCCACCTCCATCAACATACACTAAATTATAGTCAAAATAGATGTCTAAATATTAAAATTGAAATACTAAATCTATGGAAGAGAAAGTAAGTTGAAATCTTGAAGACATAGGTGTAGGCAGAGAGTTCATGAACAAAACTCAGAATTCATGGGAAATAATTCAAAGAAACAACAGCTGGGATCTCATCTTCTTAAAAATTTTTGCACAAAAAAGAAATCACCAACAAGGTGAAAAGACAACCCACAGAGTGGGAAAAAACTTTCACTAATTGTCCCTCAGACAAATGACATACAAAGAATTGAAAAAATTCAGACCCCACCCCCAAATTCAAAGATTCAATCCAAAGATAGGTATCTGAGATGAATGCACACTTCTCAGATAATCAAATACAAATGGCAAATAAATATAAGAAAAAGTGTTCAGCATCACTGGTCATTCTAGAGATGCCAATTAAAACAGCACTGAAATTTCGTCTCACTCCAGGGGGAATGGTTATTATTAAGAAATCAACCAATGCTGGATGTGCTCTGGGGAAGAAGGAACCCTTCTCCACTCTTGTTGGGAGTATAGACTGGTGCAACCACTGTGGAAATAGTGTGGCAATTTCTTACAAAACTAGGATTAGAGGTACCATTTGACCCAGCTTTCCCCTTCTGGGTATCTTCCCAGAGGAATTAGAAACATCTTACCCTATCAGGTTCCTACCTAGGGAGACCATATAGTTTACTCATGTGAGTCTGACTTATTTCACTTATGAGTATGGTCTCTAGTTGCATCCACTTTCCTATAAAAGCCTTGAGTTTATTTTTCTTTATAACTAAGTAATACCCCATTGTATAAAAATACCAGCTCTTTTTATCCATTCCTCAATTGATGGGCATTTGTTTTGTTTCCAAGATTTAGCTGTTACAAATTGTAGTGCTATAAATATGGGTGTACATATGTCACTGTGGTATGATGGCTTCAGTTCTTCTGGAAAAATATCTAAAAGGGTAACAGCTGGGTTGAATGGGACCTTTAATTCTAGTTTACTTAGGAATCTCCAGCCTGATTTCCATAGTGGTTGCACCAAGGCAGAGTTAATGTTTAATTGTTGGGTCAATCTTACATGGCTATATCTGGTTATCTGAATAACAACTCTGAAGGTTACAATATGTAATAAAACAACCATTGTTAATTTCCTATCATCATGTTTTGAAATTCTGTATCATTTTTATTATTTTTGTGTTGTTTTGCTTATGTCTTTGCTTTTGTTGTATTGTTTTTGTTCTTTTCTCTTTAAAATAAAAAAATATCATACCACAGTGATATATGTGCACCCATGTTCATATCAGCAAAATTTATAATAGCTAAATCTTAGAAACAACAAATACCTGTCAACTGAGGAATGGATAAGAAAGATGCATTTTTTATATAATGGAATACTACTCAGCCATAAAGAAAGATAAACTTGAGGCTTTTATAGGTCAGTGGATGCAATTTGAGATCGTACTCATAGCTGAAATAAATCAGACCCAAATGTGCAAGCATTGTATTGTCTTCCTGGTGTGAGAAACTGAGAGAGTAAATAAGATCCAATATGTAAAATAGATATTGCAAATAGGGAAAAAGCTGTTCAGAAAAAAAGGAAAAAATATGATGGGATAAAGGGGAAAGGAAGAAAAGGAAAAGAAAAAACTGTATCTAATCATAAGATGATTAAAATAGTTATACAGCTAGTTTCTCTTAGTTCATTAAAAAGAAAGTTTGGGGCTAATATTGTTTTGGACAGTATTTCATGCTTATATCTTG
>NW_004955421.1:6929631-7046388 GCF_000276665.1 Chinchilla lanigera | reverse complement strand
TCAGATGAAGAAAAACAAGTGGCAGATAAATACATGAAAAAAATGTTCAGCATCATTAGTTATTCAAGAAATGCAAATTAAAACATCACTGAGACTCTGTCTCACCTCAAAGTCTTGTTTTTTTTCTCATTTAACTCAAGGAATTTGGTTCTATTGAATCCTTTAGGCCACGTGACTATAGCAAGCCTTGTGCTAATGGATGAGGTGCCTAAATACCCTGACTATTATGTAATGAAATCATGTCAAACAATGTCGGCACCATGTTTATACTAATACAGGTGGATTCTCCCTTACCCAAAATGTTCTAGATGTTAGACCTTTTGGATCTTAGAACACTCTCATATTCATAATGACTATGTTAGGTGATGTAATTCAAATCTAAATATGCAATTATGTATTATAAATGTGTCATATATGTAGCCCTAAAATAGTTTGCTACAATATTTTTGAGTGCTTGCATTTTGACTGTGACCCATCCTAAGAACAAGTATGAGTTTTTCTCCTTGTAGCACCATTCAAAAATTTTTGTAGTATGGAGCATCTCAGACTACAGATTTCCCAAATTAGAGATCTTCAAGCTATGATTAAATTAGATAAAGCACATTAAATTTCCTTCAAAGCTACAAGGAAAATTAACACTTATTAGGTATTTTTTCCAGAGGCAATGTTGTTCCCCTTCATCTCACTTGCTCCTCAAAGCCCCGTGAAGTAATTGGAGGGGGTTAGGTGTGGACTTTGGAGCTATGTTGAGAGTTGCTGACATAATCCCAGCCTTGCACATATAGTAGAGATTCAATAAACAATCCATCAATGAAATAAATTAGATCCTGAATAACCTTTCAGGTTGGCAGCATGACAACCCATTATCATTTTAGTGACTCGTGCACAAAGTCTGGAACTGTGAGGGATATGGTGTAAGGTTCTGAGCACCAGCCTACTATAGAGGAAATTTTGAAATCACTCTGGCTCCTCACATAGACTGTGAGAAAGAAATAAGCATTTGTAATTCTCTTTCAATAAATATTTGAACAATGATGGTGTGAAACAAATCAAAAGATGAAAAGGTGAAATGACAAGACAAAGAACAAAAATTCCAAATTTGTAAATTTTCTTCATACTTTAATATCACACTCCAAATTTGTTAAATAGACTTTCATCAATAAAAAATAAATAAACAGTCATATAACTTCATATATCTCTGCAATACTACTGAGCTAGTAATAAATTCTGTCATAGAAACTTTAGGAGTGGGGCTGGGGATTTAGCTCAGTGGCAAAAGCGCCTGCCTGGCAAGCGCAGGGTCGTGAGTTCGGTTCCCGGTACCGGAGAAAAACCAAAAAAAAAAGAAACTTTAGGAGTGTAATAAAGAAATGTGAATTAATGGGAATTACACTCTAAGCTCAGTCAATTGTCAATTGGAGTACTGGCAATGAAGAAATGCATGTATACTTATATGCTACATGGAAAAATATGATTCTGAATGAGTTTAGGATTAAATTATTTGTACCAAAATGTAGAAATATTTAGGAAAAATGAAAATAAATGAAATCTCAAATGTTTTGAACACTGAACAAGAGCTCTTGATAGGAAATGTCCAAAGTCAGTGTTTTGGATTGGATATGTTTTGGTTTCCAAATTTCATACAGGAAGGTTGGTCCCTGAGTGGCAGTTTCGAGGTGATAGGACATTAGGCAGGTGTGGCCTGTAGGAAGAAAATTCTTTCACTGGGGCAATGCCCTCTCTAGGGATTGATGATGGTCTTTCATAGTTTGTTCTTACAAGATCAAGATGTTATAATACAGCAAGACTGGCTCATGGCTGTTTCTACATTTTAGCTTTAATAAATTGTGTTGTTATAAATTCATATTTGCATATATCACTGTGGTACGATGCTTTTAACTCTTTTGGGTAAAAGCCTAAATGGAATAGCTGGGTCAAGTGGAAACTCTAGTTTTAGTTTCTGAGGAATCAACAGATGAAAAGGTAAAGAAAATGTGGTATTTAGGAAAAAAGAAATGAAATGATAGTATGATAGTGTACTACTCTGTGATGAAGGATAAATGTGAATCATTTGTAGGTAAATACGTGCACCTCAGAACCCTAATTTTAAGTGAAGTAAGTAAGAAACACAAGTTTAAATATTGTGTTGTTTCTTCTGTATGATAAAACTTAAGGGTAAACAAGGAGCAAGCTGGGGGATAAATGTTGGGAAGTAGCGTGTTCTAATGAGATGAGGAACAAGGTAGGGGGGAAAGGAAAAGGATGGAGGGAAAAGGGATTAAAAAACAAAGAATGGAAGAGAAAAATGGAAGTGAAGAGAGAAAGAAGAGCTCAAGGCAGAGGGGGAGAATGGGTAAATAAAGAAGAGTTAAGATACGTTGTGAACAGGTACATCCCTGTGATGAATGTGAGCACTGTGCATGGCACATGTGTACTAATAAAATGTTAAGATAAAAGGAGAGTAAGACTGACTCCTGTGTGGTCTCTGGCTTTCTGTCTCCCCTTAAGGTCATATCTCATGTGTGTACTTGTCACAGTGCCATCCAACGTGCTATGACCTTGCCAAGAGGGCACTCACCAAAGTTTCAAGAAATGAGGCTAACTTGAAGTTTCAAAGTACAAAATTGGGAGGTACCTCTTTTCTTCACAAATGACCAGCTTCAGGTGTTTTGCTATCACAAGAAAAAATGGACTATTATAAAACATTAAAATAGATTTGTTGTAACTTTTTGTAGCCGAGCACTCTCATTCTCTGTTTACCTATGTATGTATGTATGCATGTTTGTATATATGTGTCTTTATTGATGTTAAAAGAAAATCTGAGTTACAGAAAGATTTGGGAGAAAGAGCTAGAGTGAGAGTTCGCAAGAGGAAGTGTTTACTCTTTGCAGCCTCATTTTTCTCTTCTCTCTAATCCTGAGTCAGTTTTTCCATCCTCATTTCTTCAATTACAGCGTTAAATTTCACAACTAGATAGAGTTGTTTATAACCTTGCCGTGTGGAAGGTAATGGCCGCAAAGGAGAAGCTGCTGGTAGAGGACGGACAGCGTTCAGAGAGACTGAGTGCAGAAAAAATGAACCAAGGTTATACTCTCAGATTGCAGTAGATACCATATCTGTTAATTATGATGCTGTCGTAAAGAACTGATGCCTTTGAATCTTTATTCTTCAGCATTCAAATCTTGTTTTTAATAGATGTATCATTTTTTAAAAACTATAGCCAGCTCTTAAATAATGTATTAAGCTTCCAGATAATGAGTTGACCACGCAACATTAGCATGAAGTAAAGGCAGTGCATTAGGGAAATGGCATTTACAGTGTGGAAGCAAATTCCTAGATATAGGAATGAATGAATTGTTTGCCTCCGTGCAAGGAAACCTTAGTCCTACTTCCTCCAAAGAATATTCAAACAACGCTTTCAGTCACTGGTTTAAGAGTCAAACTATGTTCTCCCTTCTAAGATGAGTTTAATGGTAGACTCTGCTTCTTGAGTGAAGGAATAGTGCCGTGTTTGATGTTTTATCCACATTTGTGCCAAGAAGAGAAATAAATTGGATTTCAAAAATTTTGTCACTTGCCTGAACCAAGGTTCAGAAGTTTGAAGATTATGTATTATAGCTTCCAGAGGAAATGTTGCATAACATGTTTTATAAAATGTTCAATGATTTAACTTATGATGTTTTCAAAGGCTGAGGAAAAAAAGCAAATAGTGTTTCATATAATGAGAAATGACTTCTGCCATGATTTGATACAGGTGTCAGCACGGCTTTGTTATTCTTGGGTATGTATTCTGTTTGTGTATGTGTGTGTGTTACTGGGGACAGAATCCATAACCTTCACACTGAGCTACATTCTCAGGTCCATCCATCCATCCATCCATCCATCCATCCACCCATCTATTTGCTCATTCATTTATTTATTTAAGGATGGGTCTCAGTAGGCTAAGTTGCCCACGCTGGGCTTGACGTTGCCATCCTTCTGCCTCAGCTTGTCAGAGGGCTAAGACACAGGTGAGTGCCACTGTGCCCTGTTTTCTTCCTTTTTTTTTTTTTTTTTTTTGTTTTTGTACCAGGAATTGAACTCAGGACCTTGCGCTTGCCACGTTTGTGCTTGTGCTGCTGAGCTATATTCCTGGCTATGCCCTGTTTTCATGTGGCTTTTGTTCTTAGGCTGGCCCTTTTGTAGTTTCAAGGTGGTTACAGCAGTTAAAGAGATCACATTAAAACATAACAGTGCCCAAAGAAATAAAGAGTACAGTTCTCATTTATAATTATTTGTAAGATTGAATGATATTCCCTGAAACCTCCAATCAATTTCTGTTAACACTTCACTGGGTGGAAATGTGCCACATTTCTAATGAGCTAATTACCTGAAAAGAACCACTGTAATTATCTGTACCAGATAGGAGTTATGGTCAGGGTTGGGGGTGAAACTGCCCTTTCCTGAACTAGGTCATGTGGAACATTGTTCACACCTGGACAAAATTAAGGTCAGAAAGAAAAATGATGGGAGCAAAAAGAATGTTGCTTGTATATTTTAACAGTGTTTACCACAAAGCAGTCTTCATAAACAATGCAAAATTAAGTTTATAAAACTCTACATTTAATTTTATTTCCAATTTTCTTCACCGTGGAAACTTCAGGGTACGTTTTGTGGTTCTAAGTATTATGAATTTCTAAGGTGGGATAAGGCAGCATCCCCCCACCCACCTATTCTATTTTTTAGTTGCTTATTTCTATTCACTTGTCATTGAGTTGTAACATAATATATAAATTTATTTATTTATTTATTTATTTTTTCCGGTACCAGAAATCAAACTCACGACCTCATGCTTGCCAGGCGGGCACTGTGCCACTGAGCTAAATCCCCAGCCCCTAAATTTATTATATTGATGTATGAAATTATGTAAATATTAACATTCCACAATTTAGAATAAGTCATTTTACACATGGTGTTGATTTTGGACTCTCAAGATATGACACCTTTTTCTATATAGGAGAAGTTCTACAATTTATGAGGCTTGATTTGGAGACATGCTTAGTTATGACAATAACAGTAGGGAATACTGAGTCTTGCTTCCCAGTTGATCTTGAAGCTAAGTCACAGACAGGCTATAAATAAGAGGTAGAAGCCCCCAAATTTTATGATAAATAACCTGTTTTCCTCCTCTGCACTCTTCTCCCTTTCCTTTTCCTTTCTCTTCATTTATTCTTTTCCTCCTCCTTCCTCTGCCTCTCCCTGGTCTCATTTGTCTCACCTCACATGAACTGATGTATGGTAGTAGCTTTGCGACTTCTTGTCCCCAGGCGTAGTTGTCTAGCCTGTGAATCTTTCTTAAAGAAATTATTTTGTTCATTTAGGGGAGAAACAGCTACTATTGATTGTGACTGAGAACTAAAACTAATACAAGTACCAAGGCAGAAAACATGGCCAATAAAGAGCAAAAATAGCACCTTAAGATAAGAATTTAAATAATAATAAATGTGACCGGGTGGCAATGAGAAACAATAGGAAGTCATGATTTATTCCAAAGAATTGAAGCTGCAGGGAAGACAGAGTAGTTCTTAATTATCAAGAAAAATATTCATATATGAAAGTATATGGATTTCATGATTTGAAATCAGCTTATGCGTTTGCATAAATTAGTTTAACAAATGCATATTGCCAGTGAGTAGCAGAATGACAAATATTTCCAAGTAAGTGTTGAGAACCACTGCTAATGATAGGTCATTTCAAATGAAGATTGTAACTCTGAAGTTTTTACCTCAGTCATTCAGAAAACCAGATTCATTCTGTAGAAATCTCCTTAAGAGTACATAAATTGTGCACATCAAAAAAAAAATCAACATGTTTAAATTTGAAGAGCATACTTGGGATTATAAAAATTATATTTAAAAACCCTATGCAATTATTTTAAGCTTGCATTTATTTATTTATTTATTTATTTATTTATTTCTGGTACCGGGAATTGAATTCATGACCTTGCGCTTGCCAGGCAGGTGCTGTGCCATGTAGCTAAATCCCCAGCCTCCTACAGCTCTTTTTCAAAAGAGGTTCATATAATTTATCCACACTTTGTATCTGGAAAATTAAGAACTATTCTTCCATTAATAGAGTATCACTAGCTACCATAATATTGATTTAAACTCAAGAAATATTATTCATTTTATAAGATAAAAATAATTTTGGAGAAAACTGGAAATGAAAAAAGTTTTCTCACAGCCTCAGTATTTTACATCCTAGGTAAGAATTTAGCATTCATCTGTGGATCACAATAACAAAAACTACACATTTTAGAAGCTGCCAAATAATTCATAGCATGGAGCCTAACATGCCATGGCTTGGTTAATTCCTAGTAGCAAAATAACACAAAGTCAAATACATAGTTTTCTGTCTATTTTACTATGGCTGATCTTGTAAAAATAAAGTTATAATGTTTAGCTAAGCACTTTCATTGAACAAAAATGAATTTCCTCTCCAGTTCATTAGATGAAATAAATATTCACCTAAAATGTGGGCTTATGTGTGATTATTGCACCAAACAAAATTATTACTGGCTGGCAGGAAATAATGACTTAGAGATAATAGCTGTCCTGAATCAGATGAGTTATGCAAATCTTTTTATCATCGCCTTTGAGTCCTGTCCTGATTTTTTTTTTGCCTGTCCAGTATTGCATTCAAAAGGGCTCATTTCTCAGGGCAGATTCTGTTTTTACTTACCAAGCTTGAAGACTTCATTTTACAGATTACTTAGAAGTAGATAAAATTGTGTCACAACATCAGATTTTAGTACAAAATCAAATTAAGTTCAGTAGAGCCTTCTTCATGTTTTATTGATTTTCTATTAAAATTTGTAGCTTTTTAAAAAATGATTTCTATAATATATATGAACATGTCTTTTTAAAAGAAGTAAACGACCTTTCTCAAATACCATTCTAGTGTACTCTTTCACTTTCTATTTTGTATTATTCTTATGTCTATATGTCTTAATTACCCTTCTTCACCAAAATCCCCCTGTTCATTTGTCATTGCAAACTGTACTAAAAAATAATGAATATTAATACATCCTGCTGTCTGGCACATGGTAAGTGTTCAAGAAATGTTTATGGGACATGTGACTCAATAAATAATAACATTAATTACTCTACTGGTTTATGTTTTCTTTTGTGTTCTAAGGAAATAATTACAGCAACAAAAGTATTCCCATGGGCTATTCTCACTACATTAAATGTTGCTTTCACACGGTTACACTGTATCAGGAATTCTAATTGAGAATAGTATTACATATGCCTTATTAATTTTATCATCGAACACTGGGCTTTGTTTTACTTCTTAAATCTAGTTCTAAGTGAGCAGGGATTGAACTTTTATTGACATTTATGTTTTTTCGAGGCTAGGATACTGATGAAAGTTGAATTATTGTCTTCAATTCCTTTCCTAGTCTACCTTTGATGTATTTGACCATATAACTTTTCAGACCTCATAAAATGCAGAGCGTACTGTCTTACTCTGGCCATATAGTTTACTTTAGCTGATGAGATTTTAATAATTTTTGCAAGCACATATTTCAAATGTGCTTCCATAGTTAAGACATAGTTTTTTGTCTTTATTCCATTACCATGACAAGGGTATGCCTACTCACCTTCTTCGCCTAGAAGAAGGACCAAAGACCTTTTCAGTAAAGCCAATGTAGCTGACTAAATTGTAGATCACAGGCACCCTTGCCTCCATGGGCTGCAGCAGAAATACTTCCTACAGACCATGTTCTATGAGCAGGAAATAAATGCACACAGTTGTATGCCAAGGAAATTTTTGTAGTCACTTGTTATGAAGTAAAAATGACAAATACAGAAATGATTGAAAAGTACTGAATCACAACATTACTACTGGCTTGATCTGCTCCTGAGAAAATTGGTAATACAGACAATGATAATATGAATTGCTGCTTATTAATGCCTATCAAATGCCAGTAATAACTAGATGGTTTGAACAGTGTAATTCTATTTTATCCTACTGATCTATGAAGTGCGTAGTGTTATCCCTATTTCTTTACCATGAAAATAGGAGTCAGAAATGATCTATGACTTTCCACAAAGTTAAGAAGTGGTAATTCCAAAACTACAAACCAATGCCATATTTTTAAAGAATGAATGCTTTTTAGAAGAAGGAGGGAGAGAAGCAGAAGCAGGGAAGTAACAAGGGGGAAGGAAGACAAGGAGGGGAAAGAGATAACTTTAGCATTGGTACTAAAATAGGAATCCCAGGGACCCATGCATACAGCCTTGCCTCTGCTATTCTCTCAGGCCATCAGGGCAGTGCCGACAGAATCCATCTTGCTATGCAGGCCTTTGGAACATAGAATACTACCTGAAGGACTGCCTCCTGCCTTGCTGTCTTCAGAGACAACACAGGGAGTGGTTCATTGCCAGTCTGGGCTGCACTAGAATCAGTGTATTAGTCAGTGTCCTCTCGCTGAGACAAAATAACTTGCAGGAGGAAAGCTTTATTTTAGTATTAGTCTCATATTTCCCCTTTGCACCCCATTGTCTCTTAATTTCTGTAGTGGCGAACGGGTAGGAATAGATGGAGTGAAAAAACATTTTATTTGTGTAACAGTCATTGCCAGAAGCAAACTATAAATTTATGTTAATATAGTATTCTGTCAAATAAAAATTTATTGAATTTCCCAGCTTTATTGTACTGATTTGTGTGCAAAATAATTGAAAATAAAAGCAAGGATAACCAAACAAACACTAATCTAGGAATGCTTGTGATGCCTATTTCCAACCTCAGCCTTCCAGAATTCTAAAATCATCTGAGTACAGAACACAGCAAGAAGCACATCTAATGAACTGTTTAAAAATGCAAATCAGTTTATATAACATATAGAGTCAGTTAGCATAGCAGAGCATTCACAGCCTAGTCAGAATATTTGTGTCTCTGCACAATTCCTGTTGAAACCTAATCACAAATGTGACTGTGTTCATAACTGGAGTCTTTGGGGGTCATGATTAGGTTATGAAGGCCGAATCCTCTTGCACGGAATTAATGACTTTGTAAGAACTCACGGAAACTTATTTGTCTGCCGAGGTTGGGAGAACTCCCTGGAAAGGTATTTTCTGTGAATGAAAGAACAGTTGTCACAAAACACAGGGTCTGTTGGTGCCTTGATCTTTGATTTTCCAGGCTTTAGTGCTACAAGAAATACATTTTGCCATTTAATTCATACAGTGAAATAGTACTTCTCTGTACTAGCCTCAACAGACTAAGGCAGTGATAAAAACTGAGATGATTTCAGGTAGGGGTGATGTTTGGGAGAAAGCTGCATCTTCTCTAAAAGGGTAGTCCTGGCATAAGGAGCATTCCATGCACAGCTGCTGAGGCATGAGTGCCTCTGGTGTGTTCCAGGACATCAAGAAAGGCAGCATGTCTGGTGTACTGGAGGCAGATAACAGGGCATGGTGTCAGAAATGTCAGAAACAGATCACACAAAATGTTTTAGGTTGTAGTAGAAATTTTGGTTTTATCATGAATGAAGTGGAGAGTTGAAGAGTTTTCGATGAGAATAAACTCATGGGCAAGGGCATCCAGTAATATGCACAGAATAGGGAATTAGCTGAAGCAATGAAAAGAAATAAATTTTTAAAAGTCTGTTTTGAGAATAACACTTGCATGATTTGCAGGTAAATGTTAAGTGGGCATAGAAAAAGAGTTCAAAATGACTACAAAATTATCACACTGGGTAATTATCCTTAACTATGATGAGAAAGGTGAAAGATGGATCAGGTTTGAAGGGAGAATATTGGAAGTTTAGTTTTTGGTATATATTATATTACATGACAAGCAGAGATTCAAGGAGGGAGAAGAATTTTTTGATTTGTAGTGAAAAGTGTGATGTTAGACCTGAAGTTAAAATTTGATAACTGCTTTTATACTGAAGCTTACTACATCACGAGATACCTGAAGGAGTGACTGTAGAGGGAAAAGATCAGTTAATCAAGGAATAAGCTGCAGGCTGCCGAATTTAAGATATGTGAAAAATGAAGAGGAATATCAAGTTACACTGGGAATGAATGCCTGGTGAGGTAAGTTAGAAACCACACTTCAATGTTTTTAAACCATATGAAAAAATGTATGAAGAGACCATACTCACAAGTGGAACAAACCAGACCCACATGTGTAAACATCATACGGTCTCCCTGGTATAAGAAACTGAAAGAGTAAATAAGATCCAACAGATCCAACAGATATAATGAAAGGGAAGAAATTGCTCAAAAGGAAAGAATAACTGGAATGGGCACAAACAGAAAAGAAGGAAATGGGGGGAAAGATACGTATACATACATAAGATAGCTAAGATAATTGTATTACTAATTTCTACTAACTCATTGAAAGGAACCATTAGTGCTCATATTGTTTGATTAATGTTGCATGACTGTATCTTATAACCTGAGCAACTATTTTGAAGACAACAGTATGCAATATAATAACCTATTGTTAATTTCCTACCATCTTGTTTTAAATCCTGTATCATTTTTATTGTTTTTTTCTGTCTAAAATTAAAATAAAATGAATTGATGTTGTAGATCCAGTAAAATGACTGAGAATTTACCAACTGTATTGGGACCATGGAGGTCATTAATATAACTGTTAATAAAATTTGAGATGAGATGAAAGCATGGTGACAGAGCACAGCTAGAAATAGGTTTAGATCAGTTTTGAAGTTCTGCTTTCAAAGTAGGAAAACAATGGAGCAGTAGCTAATAGGAAAGTTGGATGGAGAGTAAATATAGATAGGATGGGTAAACTCATAGTTTCTGCTGATGGGAATGACCATTAAAGGAGGAAAATAAATGGTATAAGACCGAAAAGTAAGAACTGACAACCTCACATGCAGTTGGTAAAGTGATGACCTCAACTATGCAAGAGGAAATTGGGACTTGTGCATGGTGGATGGCGGAGAAATTGACTCTACATAGAAAAAGTACTTTGTTGTTATTTGTTTCACATCTACCCCACCTGCAAGGATAGGAGTCTCTTATGGCTAGGAACCACATCTGTCTGCTTTTCAAGGCTTGCATGCTCATGGAATGTACATTATCTGGCAGAGAGCAATGATAAGCAGATAAATGTATAAATGAATAACTTTCTCCTAGTAAGTAATTTCTTTTTGCTTTTAGTGTGGGAGATCCAGGTTCAATATTTACAGGAATTCTACTTAAGGACCAATGACATGGTTTGAGCCTATAGAATTATGCAAATCACATTTCAATAAACTCGATACTTGATTATAATCACTGGAAGACGAAAGAAACGATGTGGTCCCACACTTTCAGTTTAATAAAGGACATATTGGAAAAGCTCCTACTTTTTTAGATGACTGGTATCTTCTGATTTTTTATTGGATGGTGACCTAGCTGTTATAAATATTCATTAAGTGAGTTCTTTTCAAGGTCACATTAATGTGACACCTTCAGAAATATATACTAAGTGTAAGTGAAACTTTTCAATTATTTTAAGCCCATTCACTTGTTATTTAAGCCCTGCTAAACACCTAACTACTTCTGCTTCATCCAGTGCAACAAGAATCATATGAACTTTTCTTTTTGATAAATAAGTAACACATTCATCAATCCGTTAGAAATACATAGGAAAAACTTAAATTTACTTTGGTCTCAAATGAGATTTGAGAAACATGAGACCATATTGAGACAATAGTAAATTCCTCTTAGCAAGAAGAGAAAGGAAAATACACAATGGGGTGAAATTTGACACCTTACCTTATCATTTAAACACATTTGTAGCATTTTTACATATATTGGATAAATCTCAGTAAACACATATACACCAAGCAAATGTGCATACATAAACTTCTTTATTTTTCTTCAGGACCCTACATCCTTGACAAATATCTATGAATAGAATTCAACATTATTAAAGAGAAATGCAAGATGAGCAAAAATCATTACTTCAGAGTAGTTGATATGGACATTCAATCAACCTTTTGATAATTTGATTAACAAAATCAAATGGGGATTTTCTCTGTTATAGCAAGATGCAGTGAGATAGATACTCATGAGAAGCCAAAAATGGGGGAACAAAGGAAGCTTTATTGAAGTGTGTGACTGACACAACTCACCAAGAGTAAGAAAACAAGATGGCAACCAGAGAACTTTGTACTGAGGTTTCATACGTTTACCAGTAACCATGGTAACCATATTGCCTCATTTAGGAATTTTACAAAAATGGCACATCATGGTCACAAGGTTTACATTTCCCAGGAGTTTGTTAGTTCGGTTAAATTTTAGCTTACTTACAATTTGTTTTAACTATTTGCTTCTCATTTTATAACTCTGTTCTTTTGTTAGCTACAATGGAGGGAATGGAGATTGAGTTCATCTAAAGTTTAAGTGACTTTTAAATGGAGTTACAAAAAGAAATTAGAATCTCTATTGCCCTATCATCCCTGGCAAAAGAAATATCTGGTGAAGTACTTACTGTGTCTCCATTTTTATTTGCCTTTATAGATACTATTTGGTTTAAAAGCATGTGGTGATGAAAATGGAAAAATAGATATGCAAAGTTTATATATTCTTCCCCTCTTTAATACTTCATTATTTTTCACATGAGTTGGTGAAAGTCATGTGATATTGTTAATATATGGGTTTGCAAATTGGCTCACAGGAATTTAAACTAAAAAAATATAGCACTTACTAATGATGGATTTATCGTGCTGTAAAATTTGTATCACCCAAAACTAAATTAGAATCTATTAAAGAAAGATTTCAATTTCATTCATCATGTCAGAGTATAAATTAATCAATAGCTTTTGCTTTTTAGAAAAATATTTTGCAAATACTTATAACTTTTTTCCAAATATGTTTTACCTAAGTATATTTTTAGATAAATGTGATAGTACTAGAATGTTTGCAGAGTCTGTTTTATACAGAACTACAGTTTAACTATATATCTTGTGAAATATCTTCAAAGTGAAAACTTTCACTAAATCTATTAGGTAATAGTTTGCTTGGAAAATTCATATTCTCTCTTTTCTACATCACCTTGCGTAATCAATAATTAGCTTAATCATGCTTAAACAAATTGTTTTTCAAATGACTTGATTTTAATCTGGTCAACCGTGTATTCAATACTGACATTTTTACAGTGTCCAATAGAACACAGTACAGAATTATTGCTTGCTCTGATAGGGAAAAGGAAAACAAAAATCAATGAGCTAATGAATATGGCCAAGGTGTAGGTCATAACACATTTATTTCCTTCGTGGGATTAAAAACATCATATTGAGGCAGTTGTTTCAGATATTTTCAGTGCTGCCTCCTCTCTGAGGCCTTTCCAATCCCAGTACCAGTCCTAAAAATGTTATTTAAAATAATTTAAAATATAAAATTTATTAATAAAATATTAACACAAATATGTTGTTGTTGGACAAGCCAAATCCTATATTAAAAGAACTGTTCTGCATTTTGTCCCAGATATACTACTTATATTTACATTCATTCTCAAGTAGTATTTTGAGTCAAAAATGAGTTCTACACTTAATCATCAAAAGGACATAATTTAAGTAGAGTGTACTAATTTTCTGGGTGCTAAATTCTAAGTTTAAAAGAGATTCAAGTTAAACAAATTATAGGAATCCTCATTTGGAAGATTTAATTAAAAATTCAGATACTATAGTTGACATGGATCTATTTATTAAATGTAAATGTAACAATGTAACATTCACAACATTAAAATACTTAAAATCAGAAGGTGCCAGGTAATAATTTTAAATCTATGTTATTGCTTTGATTTTCCTTTATCATCAACTGATTCTGTTGTCAGAAAATAACCAATGATTGAATATTGGAGATTTAGAACTTTGAAGACTATTAAACTACAAAGAGGACATTCACTAGATTTGCCCAATCTGCATGACTAAGTTGTGTTTCTACAAAGAATAATTTAGTTTGTTCAAGCGTTCTTTGTGCCCCTGGTGGCATCTATTGAAGGAAATTGCTCATTTCCTTAGTTTGATTTTCAGTGCTTTACTGACTCTGCATGGCACATTTCCTTCAGACAGAATAACTTGAAATAAGGCACAGAAAGCGGCACCTCTATCATGATATACAATATAAATCACTAAAGGTTTTGTGCCTTTGGCAAATTGTAATTGATCTTGTGCTGAAAAATGCAAGTCCTTGGCCTTTTGGCAAACTTCCTTCATCAGCAGCCTGAATATTTCGTTTGAACCAAAAGAAAGTCAAAAGAAGATATCTAAATTTGATTTTAAACTGGTAGGCTTTATTTAGATAATAAGAAAAAGAAATAAGAGATATTTTAAGAAAAAAATTTATAGAAAAAGGAATCACCTGGGGGTGAAAATCTTTGCACTGTAAATTAAAGATCAAGTCAGAAATTGTGTAAGGTGAGGGCAATGTGTATCAGAGAACTGATTGTCATACACGAGAACTTGAAATGAACAACGTAAAATACAAATATGCAGTGTCTAGCTTGATTTATAGGTCTCAGTCTGTATCTTATTTTCTTCAAACAACCTCTTTCACATCAGCAGTGACCTTTTTTTGGGTGTTCTGCTGTAGCATCTATCACAGAAACACACACATACACACAAACACACACACAAGATTACAAGATCAAGAACTTTTGAATATAAGTCAGGAAACTTTCTCTTGACATAGAGAGTTGGGATTCAAACTAGATTCTTGCATTGAGTACCTCTCTGGCCATGTGTCACTTGTTAAAAAAATTATTCTCTTTCTCCTCATGTACAAATAGGGATTATAATTGTCAAACCCATGCCACTGTAATATCTAATTTGAGATGTGTTTTGATGGACAAATGCCAGACTACCATATGAACTTTCAGTGCAGTGCTTTGCGTATGGAAAGCGCTCAGTAAATTGATATTGGTGGTGCTGGTGGTAATGGAGAAGTGGTGTGTTCTGTCTTTCCTCCATATAGCAATAGTTCATGAAGTACACATTTCTTGGACTCTTTACCTTTGTAGTTTGAGGAAAGACAATCCTGGCAAAGAACCTACAACTTTCTCTCCATTCTCTCTGACATTTGCCAGTGTAGGATGATTTTTCCGCTTAGGAATTTAGTTGAAAGCTAATGTCTATATTCTGTATCTCCTGACTTATCTGCAATTGTCTTCTTAGGATTACCTACTTATAGGCTGTAAGAATTCTGTTCGTTCCTCTTACTTCACACTGGTAAACTTTTCTGGATACTTCCTACTATTTTAAAACTAATACAGGAGAAGGAAATTGCAAAGTTTGCTAAATTCTCTGACCGTGATCGAGGGGTAAGCTTAATTTCATGATAGCAAGTTATCTATTGCCACAATACAAACTAGCCCCAAATTTAATTATCCTAAACAGCCACCTCTTATGATTATTACTTAAAATAGTAACTACCGTACTTGCTAAAAGGACATTCTTTATTGAAATAGCAACCACTTACTAACTGATTATTTTTTCAAGCATTGACTGATATCACCGGGGCTTCCTCATACATCTGTGGTCAATTACAGGGTCAGATGAAGCTGAAGAATCTAGCACAGCTTGGCTGAGGTGGTCTCCTCCTTTGCCTCAAGTTTGTACCGCAAGCCAGCAAAGCATTTTGTCATGGTAATGGCAAAGGTTGCAAAGATAGGTAAAAGCACAGATGCATTATTTTCAAACTTCTGCATTATTTCAAACCTTTTAAAAATTATTTGATATTCATTGGTGAAATCAAGTCTAAACTCAGAAATAGTGGGGGAGGCCACTACAAAGAGGTAGAATGAAGGAAGGCATGAAATTCAATTAAATGGGTGCATTAAATTAATACGAATTGGAGATATTCATTAACAGGGATTACATTTTGATCCTAGGTCAAGGCATGTTTTCCCAACTACTGTCACTGCACCAAAGCAGGCTTTTGGCTCTGTCGCTAGAATCTCCTTTCCACATGGTTAAAAGCCCTCATCCTAACAGATGATGACTATAAAGCCGAATTGCATAACAAGACAAAGATATGTTTTGCTTTCTTTCTTTAAATCATCTTCAGGCCGGGGATAGAGCTCAGGGGCATAAGCGCCTGCCTGGCAAGCTCAAGGGCCTGAGTTCTATTCTCGGTACAAAAACAAACAAGCAAAAAAAAAAAAAAAAAAACCAACTAGATCATCTTCCCAGGCTAGTTTGCCCAACGAAAGTATATTGTATTGTGTTAGTTAAATCATAGGAAATTTAAACAATACAAAAAGTTCCAGAAGAGCCGAGTTTTCCAGGCAAAAGAAATCTATCTTACTATTTTAAAATATTGAAAAATGTTTAAATTACTAAATTAATAATTTAGGTTGAAAAGCATCAAAAGAAAGAAATCTTTGAAGTAACTTGGTTCAGTTACATAGTCACATTGCATAAGTCACATGATCTCTTGTCAATTTAAATCTTTTGGAAAATTGCAATAACTTTTAAAATTTATCTGTAGAGGACCATTTCTCTTGAAGATGCTTTGTGAACTTAAATATGCTATAAAACCCTGTGGTATCCAAATATGTTCCAGTTTTAATAATGTCATAGAATTTTATTTCATGATGGACTATTTGAGAATAGTATTACATTGCTTAGCAATGTGCATGGAACACAGCTGCATCTAGCACAATTAATATCCGTGTTGGCTAATTAATACAAATATGATCCTAGTCCCTCTTTCAGTACTAAGATTACTAAGATTTTATTTCATGAAAATATTTTTAAAACAAAGTACTTTAGTGAAGATTCAAAGGTTTTTCTTGCGATTCATTCTGAAGAGGAAAAAAATAAAACATTTGTAAGAACAAAAATTGTAAGCTATTTTCCATTTGTCAGTGTTAACAAGTGATCTTTCATTTGCACCTGTAAGCCAAGGAAATAAGACCTAGAATTGAAAAAAGAAAATGTAGGATCAGTTGGGACAAGAGAGAGAAGTGAGGAGCCTAAAGGGAAACATTTAAGAATGCTCTCACAATCAGATGTAGGTCCTCTACTTAAACTCTGCAGTGTCTCCTTAAATTTTGTTTCAAAGAAGCTTGTTTTTCTTGCCCTGTCCTGTGTTGGATAGGATTGTAAAACTGTTGCACATTATTCCAACAGAATAGAATTTATAGTCAATGATGCATACCAGCTGTTGCCAAATAGGACTGACTCTTTTTATGTATTTACATGCAAATACTTTTAAATATAGGCTTCATTAGGATTTTGGTGCTATTTCTTATTGAAAGAGGCATCAAAGACATTTTCAAAATAAAAGGAAGTCTTAGCACTACAACCCTCCAAGCGTAGCAGATAAGAAACTAACCAAGCTGATCTTGATTGAGAGCAGCTTTGGAGCTTGTTAATATTGCTTGAAACCGTTCTCCTCCCTTAGTTTGCTCTGGAAATTTGCACAAGATACTTACCTTCCTCGTATGTCACATGAGGATGATCTCATGTATTTTATATGCACATATGATAATTGAGTGTAATAAATACATACAATTTTTAACAGTAATTTGTTCATAGAAGAAAGTTAAATAATAAATGTTATGATTAATATTATTTTATTATTCTTACTAATTTTAGGGACTTTGCCACATATACTGCCTGTGGAACTATAAACTTATCAATAGGATTGAAAATATGTGTCCCAAAATAGATTTGAAAGTGATTTTCTTCTTTTTCCTTTTGCATCATTTGTGATAATTCTCTTTGTGTATTAGTATAATTTTGTAATGTATGCTGAATACATTGACTGTGGGAAATACGTACATATCACATCTTAATCCTTTTTACTTGTCTGTTCCTTTCTCTCCTTCCCCACTCCCTCCATCCTTAGCTCCCCTTCCCATTTGCAAAGGGACTTTTATTTTGCTCTTTAAGTTATTTATACAAACATTGGGTTCCTCAGATAAGAGAAATCATATGTGATATTAAAACTTATTGGTCTGATTCATTTAACTTAGCATTATGTTTTCAAAGTACATGCACGTTCCTACAAAGGGCTGAAACTTATCCTCCTTTATGGTTGAATAATACCCCATCATGCATATACATTTTCTTTATCCATTCATCTTTTAATGGGCATATAAGTCAAAGATTTAGCTATTATGAATTGTGCTTCTAAAAACATAAGTATTCATGTATCACTGTAATATGATATTTTTAACTCTTTAGAAGATACCCAAAGTGGTTAGGTAGATTGAATGGAATTTCCATCTTTAGTTTATGAAGAAATGACCATATTAACTTCCATAGTGGTTGTACTAGATGACGTTCCTACCCACAATGTAAAAATGTTCTTTTGCCCCCACAATCTTGCCAGCATTTGTTTTTTGATGGTAGCCATTCTTATTTCTGTCATGGCCAAAGACGCTGGACAATTTTCCTGTACCTACTGTCCATTTGTTATTTTTCTTTTGGGAAGTGTTTATTCATTTCCTTTGCCCTTTTTTGATTGAGGTATTTTATTTGAGGGATTTAATTTTATTGACTTACTTGTATATGCTGGATTTTAGTCCTCTTTCCACAAGAAGTAGGCAAAAGATTTTTCCCATTTTGTAGGTTTTGTCCTCACTCTGCTAGTTGTCTTCTTTGATGTGCAGAAGATTTTTTAACTCAATGTAATCTTATTTGTTGATTCGTGTGTTAATTCTTGTGCAAATGGGGATCTAGTCATAAAGTCTTTGCATGTGCCTTCAACAGTTTTGCCTATTTTATTTTCAGCATATTGCTTCTCATTTTAAATATTGATGTTTGCTCCATTTTGATTTTATTTAGTATAGGATGAAAGATATGGGTCTAGATTCATTCTTCCACATGTGAATAATCAACTTTCCAAGCATCATCTGGTAAAGGGGCTACCTTTTCTCCACCATATGTTTTTGGCCCATTCATCAAAGATCAGATAGTGAATGTGAATGTTTTGTTCTACACCCTCAGTTCTGCTCCAATGAATCACATGTCTGTTTTTGTGCCAGTACTATCCTGTTTATGTACCTTTGTAACACAGCTTGAAACCCATGTTTGTGATGCCTCCTGTTTTTCTCCCATTGCCCAGGGTTACCTTTCCTATTATGGTTTTCTTTTAGTGCCATATTAATTATGCAATTGTTTTTCTCTTTTTTTTTTTTTGAATAATGCTCTTGGGATTGCATTAAATCTATATATCAGTTTTGGTAATACAGCTAATTTGACAATACTGATTGTACCTGTCCAGGAACAGGGGGTGTCTTTCCATTTTCTGATGTTGTCTTTTCTGTCTTACTTTTCAGAAACTTATAGTTTTCATTATAGGGGTCTTTGTCTTTTTGGTTAAGTTAATTTTTAAGTAGTTGAGTTTTTTGTAGTTTATTTTGAGATTTTAAATATTCTTGGTCCAATTTGGTAAGTCATGTTGTATAGAAATTTCGCCATTTGTTCTATATTCTCAAATTTAACTGAATACAAGTTTTTAATGTAGTTTCTTACAACACCCTGAATTTCAGGAGTGTCAGTTGTGATTTTACCATTTTTATTTCTAATTGCAATGACCCTTATTTTTTATTATTGTGAGGTGTTTATTGAATCCTGACATTGCATTATTTTTCCAGGGATGATTCTTTTGTTTTGTTTTTCCTTTTGTTTAACTATTTTGCCTGCTAGATATACACTTTCCTTTGGACTCTGATGCTGGTAGCCTCTGTGTCTTTGTCAAGAATTCCCTTATCTTCTTTCTGCAATGTTAGTGTCGTGATCATATATTTCTTTAGGATTTCTTTGTCATGACAACCTTTTACTTTATCAATTTCAGGGGCTAATTTTATGAGATATAAAAGTCTGATGTTATGGTTTATATCTGGATGTCCCCCTAAAGCCTCAAATGTTCATAGATAGGGCTTTGGGGAGGCAATTGGATCATGGGGCATGATTCATCCACTGAGTCTACTGTCAATGTGATATGAGAGAGGAAGCCTGATTGGAGGCCTTGGGCCACTCATGGCACGGGCTGGAAAAGTGCAGTTCTCTCTCTCCCATCTTGATCATATTTTCTGCTTCTTCACTGTCATGCAATGAAAATTTCTCCTCTGCTGTTTTTCTCTAACAGTCCTTTATTTTCCCTCATTTTGTGGAATTTCTGGAATTCTGATTATGATGTGTCCTTGACAGATTTTTTTTCTGGCTGTTGCTATTTAGGGTTCTATATGCCTCTTTTATTTGAATACTCAATTCGTGGTCTAGATTTGGAAAGTTTTCTGCTACAATTTCAGTTAATAAGTTTTTGTATTGTTTGCATCATCTTGCACCTTTTCCTTTGTTCTTTCAGTTCTGATGCCGGTATTTTTTAAAGCCATCTCATGACTGTTGGACTAGCTTGTATGTTGCCTTGTCATTTTTAGGCTATCACTGAGTTGTGATCTACAACATCCAACATATTTCAATATTGTACAATCCGGAGATGGGCTTGGTGGTGCATACCTGTAATGCCAGCACTCGCCAGGCTGAAGCAGGATGATCATTGTGAGTTCAAGACCAGCCTGGGCTACAAAGTGACTCAAGGCCAGCCTGAACTGCATAGCAAGACCCTGTCTCTAAAAAAAAAGACAAAACAACAATAAATGTTGTAAATCTGTCCAAATATTGCTCAAATCTGCCTCACATAGAGTCTATTGAATTTTTCCTTCTTTACATTTTTACTTGCTTTCTTTTCAGAATTTCTAATTCTTTATTAAACTGTTCATTAATATCTTGTCTAGTTTATCTCAATTATTTGCTTATTTCTTCTTTAAGCTTATCAACTGTTTTTAGTAAAATACTTCATTTACTTAATAAAATCCTCTTTGGCCTTACTAAATATCATCTGAATATGCTTATGTGTTTCTTCCTTGAGCTCTTCAAGTATTTTGACTCTTTTGTTTTTGAGTTCATTGCTTGAAACTTTGTTTCACTGTTCATGAGATTAGCCTTTGGGGAGTTGTTTTTGGAGGTACCTTGTTGACTTACTTTTTCATACTTCTAATTTTATGCTACAGATTCAAGAGCAGACAAGGTAGAAACACTATCACTACTGTGGACATCTCTGGTTGGACTCTGTCTCCCTAAGATATGTCCTTATACTTGGATATGGTTTGCTGTTTCTACACCTGTTGAACCTACTTGGCATAATATTTGAGGGTGTTATTAGTACCAAATCTTCTTCTAGTGGTTTAATTCCCAGCACCACATAGGTAATGTTGTCACCATAGTAAAGTTAATGACACAAAGAAAAACATGATATTGGCGTGTAGTAAAAACCAATTAGCAGCAACTCTGCCACCACTAGACAAGGCAAAAACTTTAGCAATAATAGAGTCAAAGAAAATCAGATATTGACCTATTTATCACAAGAATCAATAATAGCTTCAAGTACACAACCCTTAACAAAAAAAGAGATCTGCAATAATAATACAAAGACAAAGACAAACCAGATATTAACATACAGCAAAAACCTACTAAATGCAGCTGTGCTACCATTAACAATAGAAAATAATTCAGCAATAACAGCATAGAGTCAATTAAATATCCAAAAACTAAAAATGCATAATAGTAAGAGAAATAAAACTGGAAGAATTTGTAAAGGAAAAAATGAAAGATGTAAAATTTGAAAAAAAAAACAAGAAAAAAATGAGAAGAGGAGAAAAATGAGATAATTTAAAGAATAAAAGAATAATTAAAAGTAACAGAAAAAATAACTATGGAAAGAGTAATAAAATGAAGAGTAAAAGAAAAAGGAGAAAAAAGAGTAATCTCAAAATTTTCAAATTTAACAAAGAAACCTAGAAATGAGTCCAAACTTTCCTCTGTGTGTTTGTATTAGTGATTTCCTTCCAGGGCCTGGATAATGGAATCCACTATATATGGGGGAGAGATGCAGGACTACAACTAGTTCTTATTTTTTTCTCCACCTCTGTGTTTGTGTGTGTGTGAGTGTGTGCGTGTTGACTTCTGCCCTGCCTTCTCTTCTGGACAGTATCAATCAATGGCATAATGCATTCACTCTGTCAGCTCTTAAAGTATGTGACCATCTGTGCTCCCCAAATCATTATTATCTGTGGCGAGCTTTATAGCCAGTGGGTTTGTGAGGTATCTCTCTTGCTCCAGAGCTCTCTGTCCGTACACCCCAGGCTCTGACAACAAGTTATGGCATCTTTAACCACCTTGACATGCGGAGGATGCAAACAGACCCACGGAGATCTGTGTTGGAAGTAGGCAGTGAGAGAGGGGACCACTCAGGGCTCTGAGTGCCGGCACCTTCCAATACAGCCCCTTCGGAAAACCACACGTGAACAATCTGGTTTCTTACCACAGAGAGCAGGACTAGCATGTCTTTTCCAGCTGGATTAAACTTTTCAGCGGATCTATGACTAGCCCACCCTCCGTCTATAACTGCTTCCTGTCCATCTTCCAACCAGTCATGTGGGAAGTTAACCCCAGAAATACTGAAGTGCCTCAGTCTTAATTAGCCTCTTTTAAAATGGCTCCTGATTTATCACTCCCAAATATGGATAGTACTGCAACGGATTTTGTTCTCTTCTCTGTGTCCTCTTCAGTTTAATCAGTTATCTGTGGTTCCTACTTTTCCTGTTGGCTCTTTTTTGATTCCTGGAACTCTTTCTTCTTTTGTCTTTACTAAGTTCTTGTTTTCCAGGAGTCTGGAGTCTAGGTCTTTTGGAGACTGTGATGTGCTGCTAGCCCTAGGCTGCCATCTTCTTCCAGGTGCAAAACTGAGGCCCTGTAAAGGGAGTAAAAATCCTGGCCAAGGAGAGGAGACTCCCTGATGATTCTTAGATCAAACAGGAGTTCAGGAAAAATAATGAGAAAGAGAGAGAAAGCATAGGAATCAGAAAAATTCCAGAAACTGTTAGAAAGTTTAACACAACTTAGGTTTTATAGCTTTCAACAGAGAAATTTAAGAGTGATTGATATTTATTTGTGAATGTAAAGTCTAGAAAGCTATTTTCTTCCTCTAGAAATCATAATTTTTCAAGACTCCAGAATGAAAAAAGACCTTCTTTGACATTCAGGCATCTTGTCTTTACATTCTGAATCAATTTTGGTAAATATGTTTTATACACCTGTCCTCAAAATTTTGCTATACACATTCTCTTCTTTAAATCAAACTTTTTAAAAATAATATGGCAGATTTTTAAAAAGTTAAACATATCTAGATTCATAGAATAAAAATAACTTACAAGTTCAAGCTACTATTGTGATATTCAGAGTCAGAAGGTGTAAGAATTAATATAAAATTATAAAAATAGTTTGCAGCCATAGTAGTAATTACTATGAAAAGCACAGGTAATAGAAAATAATATCTAAAGCAAATTAAATTAATTAAATGGGCAGAATATTTGTGAAATCTAAGGTGGAAAATTTTTGTTTGTAACATTAGATGTGGTCATCTTCTGAAATATGTTAATTTATCTATTCATGCATACATGTATTCCTTAATTTATAGTATTCTTAAATAAACTAATTGTCAGGTATATAAATTATTAATACTCTGATTTTGTCCCTGATTCGTTAACACAAAAGACATGTAAAAATAAAGAGGACATTTCCCTATAATATTTCTTTTAAAAATTGTGGAAACATGGGACTAAAATGTGTCAACTTTAAAAGTTCAGAAGGTTGGTAGTAGGATGAATTGTACATCACCTGAACACTACCAAAAATGACAATATACATAGTGTACAGTATTCTCATAGTATGCCTTTGGCATGTCACACATAGTCCAACTTGCACATCTAGGCTAACATTTGCTATAGTTCCTCAAATATTTAAATTTGCCTGATTCTCAGTTATACATTAAAGCTAATGAATCTTTTCTGTTTATTTATTTATTTTTTTATTTTTGGTACTGGGAATCAAACTCAGGACATTGCACTTGTCAGGGAATCTCTTTAATTTATATAGCCATGTTAAAAGAAGATACAGTACAAGCTTCAAGAATAGAATTCTGGGTGTAATTTCAACCAATACTGGTTATCTGAGGCTAAGAAACTTATTTTTTTTTTTAATTTTTTATTTTATTTTTTTTTTTGTCTGGTTCCGGGAACCGAACTCACGACCTTGCGCTTGCCAGGCGGGCGCTTTTGCCGCTGAGCTAAATCCCCAGCCCGAGGCTAAGAAACTTTTAAATTCTCTGAATCCAAGTTTTATCTTCTAAAACATTTGATAAGCCACTTTGAAGATTAAATCAGAAAAATAACAAAAAACATTTGGGAAAAAACTGACACAAAGTAATTGTTCAACTTATAGTTGTTAAGATGATTTTGTTATTTACCTAATAAACAGAAACTGTAAGAAATTTGGGCTAAAGTGTCCGACTACAAACACAGTTAAAGCAAGATTCCTAGTTTTGGCGTTCTCCATGGGGCAGTCACATGTCAGAAAGGCAGATGAATGAATGTTGGTGAGGTTTTGGGAGCATAAAGAAGGAAAACTGGGTTAGATACTGGAGCTCAGGGGCGGTCTCTATCTAAGCTGAATTTGAAGAATATGATGTTACTTCTAGGAAAATCGTGAGGACCACATGGCAGCTACCAAGGGAAACAGCGCATGTGCAAACCTCCTAGGGGCACAGCAGGCTGTCAGGAGCACAAAATGAGATACGATGGAGAAAAAATTAAAGAGGGTAGAGGACTATGCAGAAATATCCTCAAAAAGGACTTTAAAGTTGGCAGAGAACTCCAACTACATGAGCAATTGGCAGAACAAATCATAGAAGGATAAACGATCTGATTTTCCCTTTAGAAAAGTCATCAGAAATTAGGGAGAGATGTGAGGGATTTGGGACATTTATCCTTGTTATGTTATCATAGGATCCTGGACTGTAATACTGACATTGGATACTGTATGGATTCCAAGAATGCTTAAAAACTGCTTCTCTGCTAAAACTCAATAAGTGAATGTGAAAAGAAATTCACCAAAATTGTAATCTGAGAACTCTGATAAAATCTCCCTTCCAAATGAGTGGCTGACACTGGTTATTTGGCCTTTGATCTTGAATATATATTTTTTGTCAATTGAAGTTGAAAAGAAAGGAAATTAAAATCTTTTCAGCCTTTCCCTTGTCTTTGAGTTTCGACATGAAATAAATTTTGAGTTGGCTTTCTATATAATTTTCACTGTTATCTTCCAGTTAATTTCCAAGGATAAGCAAATTAATTCTATCCCATTTCTTCATGTCAGCCATATTGGCATGGTTCACAGGTAATTGTAGGCTGTCATCTCTTCTTTGTAATACACTGGGGATATTGGATTGTAAATGTTAGTGTACTGACTATTTCACAGGGAGATACAATTTTCTTTTATTATTATTTTTTCAATATTGAAGAATTCTAACTGACCTAATTTTATTTCCAATTTTTATGTGGAATTTTTCATGTCTACTTTGCCATGTGTTAAGTATCCTGAGTGGTTAACTGATTAACTAGAACTGGTAGAACTCTGTTTAGCATAATTTCACTTGCATTTAATCCTGAGTCTCTCAGCGTCTCTCTGATGTTTACCTTAAGCTTCTGTTTCAGTCTTCTTCACCATACTCTTGGCTCTATACTTGTTGGCATTTCCTAAACTCTCACTCAGTTGAAGTTTTTAAGTATTACATAGTGTTCCTCTTGTCTGTAACTTACTCCTTTTACTCTATCCTTACTTAGTAAATTTATTACTTACTTTTCTTATCTCTGCTTAGAGGTCTATACTGAAAGACTTCGTGGACACTCATGGCTATTATCTATGAAGAGCTGACTTTATAACAAACACATAAAATACACAAAGTTGAGCAATATAAATATCTATGACCATGTGAAATTTCAAGTATAGGTGGGAAGACCAATGTTCATACACACAAACATATACACATATATGTATATGACTATGCAAATGTGTAAGGAGTATCTCTGGAAGAATATACAGAAAAGAGATTAAATAATGTCTTTCTGGAAAAATATTATGCCAAAGTTACAGAACTGGCAAGAAGAGTCAGGAGAAGTCATTTTCTTTGGAACAGTTTAAGGATTTACAGGAAGTTTATAAACCCAGGATCAATTAATTAGAAAGTTTACAAGTGTGGTAAGTGCTGTCAAGGAAAAATATACTGTGTCATTACAGAAGATGCCAGACTAGCCCAATTTAATTTGGGGAATCCATTTTCATTTTAGTCTTTTCAGAAGAAACAATCTTTATTGGCATGCAAAAGAATACTTCAGACAGAACACCAACTCTAAGGAAAAAGCAGTGTCAGAAAAAAAGTAACTCGGAAAGGAAAAATAGAGAAGGAGTAAGGAGAGGACTGGAAAGAAAGAGGAAGAATTTTTGAATTGAAATGCTGAAGAAGGAAGAGCTGGTGAGAAGTGAGAGAATAAGACAAGCTGTAAAGCAGGACATACTGTGAATTTTACCTTTTAAGTGAAAGGAAAACGTGAGTATACTGAGCAGAGTAAAGGTAAGGCTTATGTTTTATGTTTTATGTTTTTTTTGAAAATTTGTCCTGGATAGAGATTGAAGTGTAGAGATGACCATATATAAGATAAAGAGAATTGTAAGACAATTAAAACAGTGTTGTATTAGAACAAATGAGATCATTTTTTGATGGTGTAATTAGAAGCAGAAACCAAATTGGAATGGGTAGCACTAAAATAAACAGTGTCAAGAATTTAGGATTTAAAATACAAAGGATGAGTTTTATTAAAAGGATATGGTCCATAGTGATATGTGGGAAAAATTACTAAAGAATATTTAAAACTGATCTGTTGCAAGTTAACACAGTAACACGTTCCAAATCATGTAAGGTTTGAGTGAATGTGTACATGTTCTTATGTATATAATTTTATGTTAGAGGTATTATGTAATAGATACCTTAATAAAAATTTAGTTTCACTGCTTTTTTCAAGCTGGAAAATTTCTCTGTTAAGCTATATATCTTCTTATACCTGAAGCATTATACAGCTTGAGCTATTGTTAACAAAGTCTACATTAATCAAGAGAGAAATTTTCCATATGGTTATCATCTAAATGTATATCAATCCATCTCCATATATAAAAACATTCACAATATATTTTCCTTCTATCTATAGAACATGTAAAAACATAAACAAATTCCATATCACTGAGGAAAAGGCAATGAGTCTATAGTTATAAAATTAATTGAACATAAATCTTTTTTTTTTTTTTTTTTTTCTCCGGTACTGGGAACCGAACTCATGACCTTGCGCTTGCCAGGCAGGCGCTTTTGCTGCTGAGCTAAATCCCCAGCCCCTGAACATAAATCTTTATTGAATCACAACAATATAACTTAATGTGTCTAAAAATGAAATGTTGGATAAAATGGATAGTTTTTATAGTATTAGCAGAGTATTGTTGTAGTTTGGATCTGTATTACCCCTCACAAGCCATGGTCTAAAGGCCTTGTTGCCGGCTATGGCATTATTGGTAGGTGGTAGAATCATTCGAAGGGAGGGCCGACTTGGAGGAAGTAGTTGCTGAGGGTCATCCTCAGCCCCTTCCTCTCTCTCTCCTTCTGCCTCCTCTCCACCAAGGTAAGTCACTTTGCTTCACAACCTGCTGTCCCCCATGACTCTGCCTCACCACAAACCTCTGAAACTGTGCACAGCAGTGATGTTTTTCTCTATTAAGTTGTTTTTCTCAGTTATTTTGCAACAGAGAATATTTAGTAACAGACAGATGAAGCCAGGGAACAAGGCAGGGAAATAACTTGCTGCCTGAACAGATTAAAGGGAATAATCCTTAAGGCAAAACAAGCTCAAACAAGTCCCCCTCATCTACTAGCTAGAATGGAGAATGTAAAAATATATGGAATATTGGTTTATAACTACAAAAGGTTTTACACCATAGTAGAAAATAATGATTCCAAACAAAATGTTCTAGTCACAACTGGATTAATCTGTGTCCAAGTAATCCAAAGATTTACTTATATAAAAGTTTAAAGAATGTATAGGAATAAGGAAATACCAGCATTCCAAAAGGCAAAATTTACACTTTGTGCCGTCTGGTAACAAATATGTATGTAAAAAAACTCCAAAAATATAGCCCACAAGAAGAAATATCAAAATACAAAACAAATAATAAGATTAAAAAATAAGAAAATCTCTTTGTTTACTAAAACAGCATTCTGTATGACCACAGGAGTAAATGATATTCAACCCACTAAATAAATCTACGTAAGAGAAAAAATATACAGAATTTCTGGGGACAAAATGCATAGTATTTCAGATGAGAAATACAAACTTGAATGAGATTAAATAATTAGATAATAGTAGATTAGGTAATGGAGGTAAATGATTCATAATCATGAAGACACAAAAATAGAAATGAAACACAGTTACGAAAATGAAAATGAACAGAGCATTTGGAATCTGAGTTATGCACATTTGGAGGTTGAGAGGGATACAGAAAAGTTATCTGAAGGAATCAGGGTTGGAATTTATCTAAATTTGGTGAAAAGTATAGACTACATATCCAAGAAGCCCATGGTGCCCTAGACATAAGGCAGGTGTGAAAATAACATCAAGGTGAATAATAATAAAATTACTTAAAATTAGCGATAAATTGATAAACTTTAAGAGCAGTCATTGACTTAATGTGGTGGCACACACCTGTAATCCCAGCACTCAGGAGGCTGAGGAAAGAGGATCACTGTGAGTTCAAGGCCAGCCTGACTGTAGGGTGAAACTCTGTCTCAAAAAGACAAAAATAAATAAATAAATAAATAAATAGCAGCTATTAAAGAGGAGCATGTTACACAGAGAAGAATGAAGATGACAGCAGACGCAGCCTGCTCACCCTGCCCAATGCATACCAGAAGACAGGGGAGCAAAGTCGTCATTCAAATAAAAAAGAAGTTAACTTTGTTCTATATCCAGCAAAGTATTGCTCAAAAATAAATATGAAGTGGATATTTCTGGAAAGGGGGGCTGAAAGAATCCAACGCCAGAAGACCTGCAGAACAAAAAATATTAAAAGAAACTGTGGACAAGTGACATAGCTCAGGAGCACAGCGCCTGCCTGGTAAGTGCAAGGGTCTGAGTTTGATTCCCAGTATGAAAAAAAAAAAGAAAAAGAGAAAGAAACCTACTAGAAGGAAGATAGATGATCCAAGATGGAAATGTGGATCTAAGGAAGAGCACTAGAAATGGTGATTCCGTGAATATTCTGAAATGATACACCGTGATTAAAAACAAAAATAAGGGCACTTTCAGAGCAATGAAACTACTCTTTGTGGCTATTATGGTAAAAGTGTGACATTATGAATTTGTTAAAATTCTTAGAGCTCTATGACAAAAAATGAAGTCTAAGGTAAAGCATAGCTTTACTTAGTAATTAATGATACATAGAGCAATGTTGATTCATTGATTGAAACAACTGTACTACAATCATAAAACATGTTAATGGAGTGACTTTGTAAAGAAGTGGGCAGGGTAAGAAATTGTGTGCATTTTGTTTAAATCTCATCTATTGATTTAAAAATAAAGACTTCTAAAAATCTCTTCTAAAAGTAAATTTACTGTATTTTAAAAAGTAGGTTATGTTAAAGAGGAAAACCGAAAATCATATATAAAACTGCATCTTGTGAGATCCAAAAATTGGAAGCACCTATGTCCAACAACAGGTGCAGAGACTGAAAACAAAACAAAGAATATTACTCAGAAAAAGGAATGACCTTTTAAGCTATATAATAAGTTCATGGCCACCTGGGGAGCGGCTATCAAAGAATCTATAGATGGGGCTTACCAGGGGCCTTCAGGAAACCTTCTGAGGGTAAAGTTCATATTCACTATCTTAATTTTGATGATAGTGTCACTGATAAATAATGTGCAATACATATCAGATTTTCATGTCAAAATTAAAATTACATCCAGAAATATAAAAGTAGCACATTATTGATGACTGAAAAATACCACAGCCATCAAAGATTGGTTCAACATTTAAATATTAGTCTGTAACTTAGCACTTTAATAGGAATAAAAAAGAAAATCAAAGGATCTTTCAGGTAAAGCAACTGAAAAAGTTCAACACTTACTCATAGTAGAAATAAGTAACTCACAACCACCTAGGAATAGTGATGAACTTTATTGACTAGAAAAAAATGCATCTGGGTTAACTGAAAGCAAACATGATTCTTGATTTTTAAATTTTAACTGATACATGAATACATAAAAATTTGACATATTCAATGGATAGCATACTGTTCTGATACATGCACGCATTGTCTAGTGTATGAATCAGGTTAATATATCTATCTCTTCCAATATTTCTCATTTAATTATGCTAAAATTTTTGAACTCCTTTCTTTTTGCTTTTGAAATGTACAGATTATTATCTCTACTCCTCATACTGTACATTAGCACAGGAGAACTTCTTGCTTCTAATTCTCAGTTATTGCCCATTGATGGTTCTATCCCCACCCTTCCACTACCTTGCACTCCCTGCCTCTCCCTAACAACTACCCTTTTTTAATTTCTATGAGATAAACTCTTTTAGATTCAACGTATGATGGAGATCATGGGGTGTTTATCCTTTTGTGCCTGTCTTCGGTTAACAGTGATATCCAGTTCCACAGTTCTTAATTTTGAAAGACAAAAAGCCTTTCCTCAGTGACCCAGGATGAATAGAAGTACACTTTTTCTTCTGTTTATTGTCATGCCGAATGCCCTCACCAGTAAAGCCATTCAAGAAAATAAAAGACCTATGAATTTCAAACTTTTAAATATTTTTATTTGGAAAGACTTGTGTACACAGAAAATCTTAAGGTATCTCCACAAATTTCCTAGGAGAAATAAACATAGCAAGGTAATAATATGTATTACTTTACTAATTTACTAGGAGTGCTTTTTGCAGCCCATTTAATAAAGATAATACAAAAAAGAAAAAATATTTCTTCCCAAATTTTGGACTTTTCAGATGAATGAATATTTCTGTTTCTTATTTTCAACGTGCATCTTGTAAAACTAGAGTATGGAAGACCCTCCTGTCTGCTCTAGTTTTTTTCTCTAGATTTTGTTGAAAACCCTCGTTTGTTTTCTCTTGTCTCTATTTTTCTTTAAAACATTTTATCATTAAGATATTAACTTCTTCTCTGTATAGTAAAGTTTTGACTTTTTCTATTTAAAATGTGACACTTCAGGGGCTGGTGATTCAGCTCAGCAGCAAAGCGCCTGCCTGGCAATCGCAAGGTCGTGAGTTCGGTTCCCAGTACTGGAGAAAAACCAAAATAAATAAATAAATAAATAAATAAATAAAATGTGGCACTTCAAGCAAGAAGATTAGAAGTTAACTTACTCTTTCCTACATTATGAAATAAATGTTATTTTAACAGTTTCATTATTGACCATAGAAAATCCAAGAATTTCTTTACCCACTTTCTTTACAAATAAAGATGTTTCTTCCACATAGTGTCACTAGCATTTGATATTGATTGGCCATCAAATGTATGTGTGTACATTTCTGTGTTTATTAGAGTTGGTGTCAAGTTTAGTCAACTTACTGAAAGCTTAATTTTATCTTTAGATATTAAATTGTTAATGAATTACATTACTTAGGAAACAGTAAAAAAGGGAGACATACAGAGGCATAAAAATAACTCTTGATAACCACAGGATATTAGAACACAAAAGTTTCTATCAGCCAACCAACTAGTAACTACTGGTGAAGAATATTTCAAGCAAAAATTTGTTCTGAAGACCTCTCTGAAAGTAACTAGACCTTAATCATTTAAGATTTTTTTCAAACAAAGAGAATAAGAAATAATAAAAAAATAAGAAATGATGCAAAGCTACTATGTTGAAGATAATGATATGCAATATCACAACAATTGTTAATTTCCTACCATCTTGTGTTGAAATTCTGTATCATTTTTATTGTTTTGTGTTGTTTTGTTTTTATCTCTCTTGTTATTTTGTTATTGTTTTTTCTCTTTAAAATAAAAATGTAGAATTTTTGTCTGTTTTCATATCATTTTCAAAATCCAAATAAATTTAAGCAACATTTGAAGATCATGTATGCATACAATAATTATTTGAAAATAGTTTTCTATTTTTCATGATCTGAGTTAAAACATCAGACATATTATACAGTGCAAATCAAAGTATGATTAGTGAACTATGGCTAGTAAACAAGCTGTTAATGGTACTAAATGATGGAAATAAAGAAATTGTGATTAATCCTTTAGTCACTCTCGTAGTAAAATTGCATTGCTATCGCACTCAGGAACATCATTAATTGACTTGCAGTTAACAGAAAGTATAGACCAGTGTACATGATGAGTCATATGCAGCATGAATTGGAAGACCATGCACTGAAATGTGTGATGATCTACAAATAAAAAGATCATTGTTAACCACAGATGGTTTGAGAAACACTGATGTAGCTTATTAAGCTCATTTTGAGGAATCTTGGGGAGGAAAGTATTACAAGAGATGTGTAGTCATCTCCATGGAAACTGAAGCTGTCATATTAACATATGACAAGCAGAATAAAGCAACCAGTGATTTCAAGTGTACACTGCAAATAAAAATTACAGGGGTAAATCCTTGAGTTGCAGGAGTTGATCGTTTATTAACCTGCTTCATATATGGACAACTCTAGCCAAGGAGTGCCAGAGTGGAAAGACCATAACACACTATTTGTGCTGCAGATCTGAATTTGCAGTCTGTTGTTCTTTAGGCTCTCCTTGTATATTCACCCACTATCATTCTCCTTGGACTCCATTTCACGATCAGTCTGTTTTAGATGTTACTAGTTTAGCAACAATGTTTATGATAACCTCTTCGTGTCACTATGCTGAAAACTAAATAATGATTTTATATTTTTGCCTTTAATTCTTTACCCTGATAATGAGATACAAGCTCTGAATGTAAATGACCAAAAACTGAGTGACTTCTTACCTCACTAGCCAAGGTATTGTGATGTTAAAAGTGAACAAGCAGAATGGTGACAGCCTCAACTATTAACTTTACTTTTTCCTTGCACAGTTATGCTTTTTCTCACAGCAGAATAAAAGAATCCCTTTGTTGAGATGATCACTTCAGATCCCACAATACTCGTCATTATTATACAGTTGTGCCTATGCCAGGTCAACTGAAGGCAGCAGAAGAATGAGAGATATGGAGGTAAAATCGATAATGCTGAGAGTTACTTCTTGTCAAATGGTGAATGGTTTTATCATTTTGTTAATAGGATAGTTATTTTTCTTTCCCCAAAATCGATTAAATGCAACTGAAGTGTGTATTTCTTGTTTTCCTAAGAAACCAAATTAATCCACTGGTAATTGTTTCACTCTCTAAGGAATGGTCAGAGACCAGCACTTTTATTCTATTTATCTACAAATTTCTTAAATCAATGCAAGGGATTTAATGGCTCCCTAATTAAAAGTGATACTTCCTTGTTTTTCCTTGGTTCTCCTGTTTCTTCTCCTTCTTTTTATTATCAGATGCACAGTAATGGATAAAACTTCTCTTACACTACTTATAATACAAAACTATGCCACACAAGGAAATTTGGTAATGTTCTAGCTCCTCATACAAGAATAATTCATTGATAGTTTAGCTCTAGACTGTCCTGCAAAGGCCCATGTGTTTTTCATGGGGGGCGTATTTTGGAAGGTGATTGGGGTGTGAGAGTATCATAGCTGGCTTACGGTTGAGATGTGCTATGGCCCCAGTGGATACGTCACTGGGGCATGAAAAGGAAGGGTATATATCCATCGCTGACTCACTACTTCAGTCCTTGTTTCCTGGCTTCCATGATATGAATGGCTTTCCTCCACCACATCCTTTTCTCACTATCTTCCTGCCCTGGAGCCAGCTAACTCTGGGCTAAATTCTCTAAAAACCAGGGACCAACAAAACGTTTCCTCTTTTAAATTGTGGGTGTCAGAGATTTTTTCCAGTAAGAAAGTGTCAAAGACAGATTTTGGTACTAGAAAAGTGGGGTTATTTTTGAGATGATACCTGACCATGTGATTCAGAAGCTTTTGTGATTAGCTTGTGGGATAAGTTTGGGAACGATTGGAGATGCTGGCTGGAGAAACCCTGGAATGCTGTGAACCAAGCGTGGGTGCGAAATTCTGGCCAGAGCTCAGAAGACCATAATGCTGATAGAAATGCAAATGGTAAAGGAAAGGCACAGCAGGTTTCAGCTGGGACCAAGGACTCCATTTACAATTGGATTTCAGGTCATGTGTGTAATGCTCTGGCAGAAAATTTGTCTATATTTGCCCATGTTTTGAGACTGCATAAATCAGATTAGAAGCAGCTGACTATTTAACCAGACAGTGGAAGTTTCAAAGCACCCCAGTGTTCAAACTGTGACATTTGTATACTTTGTCATGTTTAATCAGATTTATATAGAAAAATAGGAGCAAAACTCTACATCATTTTCAGGTATGGTAAAATTGAGGCACTTGTAAACTTGGGGTAAAGGAAACTATGGTTAGCATTGAAACAGCCAAGTACTTTTCATCTGAACAAAATGAAATATTACCTGAAATAATATGAATCAGCAAGATTCACTCTTGCCAGGTTCCAAGTTCCAAAACTGTAAAGATTTCATTTGAGAAGAGAGCTGTGGGTTCCTTTCTGGAGAAGGGCTTCCTAAAGAATAGGTTTCCTGCATTTTGTTTTCACAGTGTTTAGCTGTCCACTCACCCAGGGGTTACTGTGGCCATGTTCCAAGGGGGCCTGACTACTGTTTAAGTTGGTGGCGAACTTTGGCATCATCCACATGTTGCTGCTTTTACAGGCATGCAAATGCAAAACTTGTGTGATCAAGGAGGCTTCTATCCAGATTTCAGAAGGCCTGAGAGTCTAGGAAGCAAGCCCTTGAAAGGGCAGTGAGCAAAAGTGTGACAATAAATCAAAAAGTTATTGGGGACCCCAGAAAATTAGAGGTTCCAAGAATATGGTACATCAGGAAAGGAAAGTCAGAGTCAGTTAGTGGAACTACACCATAAGGGAGGTTACAGTGGAGCAATTGGCAATTTTGTAGCATTGGGACCATTCTCATAGCACTGCAACATGTCATGGATGCAGATCTCTAAGTCTTAATGTTTGCTTTTATTCTTTTCTATCACCCCATTTCTCATTTATGGAATGAGAACTACACTATACCATTTCATCATGTTGGTGTTTAACTGTTTTATTTAACAAAAGTTCACAGCTAAAAATTTGCTTTGAGTCTCAGGGGAGACTTTGTATTTGGACTTTTCAGCAATACTGGAAATGTTAAAACTTTGCTGGTCTTTAGACATAGGCCAACTGCATTTTGCATAAAGACAAAGATATTAGTCTTTTGAGTGCTAGTCATGGAATATTACGGGTTTTGAACTAGAATGTCTTCCAAAATCTTTACGTGTTGAGAGGTTCAGTTTTTGGAAGGTAATTGTATCATGGAGGCATAATAATTGACTTACTGTTCAGAGATAGGGTGTGGTCAGAACAGCTGGGTCATGGTGATGCATCCTGGAAGGGTATATCTCCCTCCCTGGTTCCTCCCTTTTCTCTCTGTTTCCTGGTCAAGTGATGTGAACACCTTCACCCCAGCAGACCCATCCACCATGCTCTTTCTATTCTTCAGCCAGTTGACTATGGACTGAGTCCTCTAAAATCCATGAGCTATAATAATCTTCCTTTCAATTTTTGTCCCAGAATTGAGAAAGTAAATAACACATTTATATTGTCTATTCTTAATTATTTATAAATAGATAAACTGAGTTTAGTATGGTTCACAGTTAGGCAATGGGAGTAATGTTTTTGATTTTGTTCTATAAGGTCTCTAAAAGCAAATTTGGTTAGTGAAGGAGGTGGGGATGTAGGAATATTGTGTGCCTTTGTAACTTCATTGAAATTGGTTTTTTAAAGGTAATAAGTTGATGTAACAATTTCAAAGACTATAATACAAATATATTTGATGAACTAACATGAAACAAAGACTATGAGGAGCATCAATAAGGCCAACATATCATGCTACCTTTCCATTAGGATCACTCACTCCCTGTGACAGTGAACCCACTCCTCCAAGGATCTTTGAGTTAATTCTACTTAAAGTTTTCCTGAATCTCAACCCATGTGACCTGGAAAACTTACTCAAATTCTTATGCTACTATTCCTGGGAAATGTTTAAATCAATGAAATAATTATTTGTCTATTATGAGGAAGTTATCTGTGTTGAAATCTGCCAAGAGATTTCAA
This sequence comes from Chinchilla lanigera, assembly GCF_000276665.1. Classification (NCBI taxonomy): domain Eukaryota; kingdom Metazoa; phylum Chordata; class Mammalia; order Rodentia; family Chinchillidae; genus Chinchilla; species Chinchilla lanigera. Next base: position 7,010,139 of record NW_004955421.1, on the reverse strand, counting down.
GACAATCTATGTCACACTGGCATTGGAAGTATTTTAATGTATGTCCCATAAGGATTAATGATCTAGAAAGCAGGTATGAGATTGGATATTATTAGAAAAATAATGTAATGGAGTCTTTTTGAGATTATGTAATTTATTGTAACAGAAACCTTATAAGGTCTCTGTGGATTAAAATATTTCAGATTTACTTCCTCCTCAAGTAAATTCTAACTGACAGGATAACATGAGAAGGGAAGCATTCATTTCCCACAGTACATTCAGGTACTCAGAGTTTTTCTCATCTTAAGTATGCTGTTTTCAAGACCACATTTGATGACAACATCCAACACACATAAAGAAGGGGAATGAATGGAGAAGGTATTACCTGAGAACTGAGTGGTTTGTCAGGGTTATGTTATACTGTAGTTCTCTCATCCTCAACAAGAACTGTGAGGAAGACCACATAAAGTAATGCAGAATCACAAAAGAGCAGGTTTATCAAGCACATTTATTGAGTATCAAGCAAGGTATACTTTCAAGCAAAGCAATTTATTATAGACCCTATACCCTCAAGAAAGAAGAGTGAGCAACCAGATGGAAGGGTCAAGGCTCCAAAGCAGCTGGGGTAAATTTTTATTTGTTTATAAGAGCAAACATGTGATATCTCTTAAGCCAAACACCTTGAGATATTCAGCACATAATTGCAATACCATTATGATTCCATTTGAGCATGAGTTATAATTGACATCTCTGTAAAGGATTGAATTCCTTACAATTCTGGTGCTATAAGACTTGCACAAACTGTTTAACCTGGATTGGATACAGTTATTTTATCATGCATTAGATATTAAGATTACTGAGATTCTAACCTCTATACTGAGAAGCTTCTGGCATCTAAATCTATAATATGCTAAGAGAACAACCTGTTTTGTTTTGCTTCAATTCTTTAATCTTTATAATTTTGTTTTGTTTTATCATTTTTTTTGTTTTATCATTTTAAAAGGTTTTGTATCTTCTTCTTTGATCTTTCCTAAGTGATCTGTTTCTCAAAACACTTATGAAAAGCACATTTCTAAGAAACTCATAATAGGTTTTAAACAGTCAAATGCATGTCTTACAGAAACGTAGGGCATTTACCTCAGTGAGAAAGTTCCTGAAAAAGAAACATTTTGGCTTTCTAGGAGTTCTGGTGATTTCAACAAAGAAAATTTGCACTGTAATGTTTTCTATATATGAAGAAAATATTTGTAATTGACATTTTATTACTATAAATATTGTACTCATTATTTTCTAAAGGCAATAGTTTCTCACTTATTATATAACTACGTATTAAATTTCTATCAAGAGTAAACATTAATAACTCATAGAATACCTGAGGAAGCCAATCCATTAAGAGATATAAAAGAGAAGAAATTGTAATAAAGAGATTCCTTAGGAATATCAAGACTGAGCAGGTTACTGGTAATAATTTGTGTTAATTTACTCCTTCAGTCACCAGGAGAGAACATTTATTGCTTCACAGACAGCAGTGGTGAATGTGCTTCCACAAGCACACATCCCGTTGCTTGAGAAAATAGAAATGTAAATTTAAATTATTTTAATTTCCTAACACAATCTTATTTTTATTTTATTTTTTATCTTCCATGGTGTGGACATTAAACTTAAGCTTGCATGCACACCAGGTAAGCAATCCCCGATTGAACTACACTCCTCAAACTCTTCAATCTCACTTTGTACCAAAATGTTCTCAATGAAGAGAAGCTTCTGTGCAAGGAGATGGTTTGAAGGGATTGTGGTGAGATTTGGGGAATCATGGTCAAAACTCTGTGGTGTGTCATGAGGATATTAGCTCTTATAAGAGCAGCTGATAGAAAAACAAACAAACAAACAAACAAACAAACAAAAAAGGAGTAGCTGATAGAAAATTGGCTATACTAAATACATAGCATTCTCTGTAATGTCCTTAATGTTCCTAGAAAAGCTACAGTCACATAGAAGAGGTTCTGGTAGTGTTATCTCCTTCCTTCTGTTTCCCCTTTCTTTTTCTTATTCTTAAGTTGCTGCCAGGGGAAACTGGAGTTTTAGATTAAGTAGGATAAAGATTAGGATGTGAAACTTGGAAGGATTATTTCAGATAATGAAATACAGCTCTTTAAACTTCTGAACAGCCATTTGTGTAGATAAAGAGCTCCCCTTCTGGTCTGTGAATCATGTCCTCATCATTTCTAGTCAGTTTGGTAAAGAAATCCTGGCCCTTGCAATCTCCGCAGACCAAAAAAAAAAAAAAAAAAAGGCCACTAGAACTTGATCCTCCTGGTTATGGAGGTTTGTACTGATATGGGGTCATGATTAAGGATATATTCAGAAAAAAGCCATCACTTTTCTTCTGTGGAAAATGTTGGAAACAGACACTGTCTTTTTTCTAGCATTGGGAAGACAATAGGATGATACTTCCAGGTACTGGATGCTAAAATAATGGCAGAGAGATGGACCAGATTCTATATAAAATTTTCTGAGACTCTGGAGCAAGCTATGTCTGAAAGTAGCTGGAGTCTTGGATTATTGCTATCAAGAAGACTGTCATTCCTTTTTGTAACCCAAACAATGAAAATTTGATTTATGACTTCTCCTACAACCCAGTTTTCACTAATAGTGATCTAACTAGCCTCATCTTTATGATACCCTTTTACAGGTTGGGCTGAGAACTAAAAAGTGCAAATTGTTTGGCCAAGATTTTTCCTTTATAATTTAAACTGAATCTATGGTCTAATTTGCCTCTTTTCTTTGATGCATCTCTGTCTTCATTCTTTGGTTTACATAATACTCAACAACTAGTGTTAATTATACTCGTCTACTAATTATCTACAGAGATTAGAAGTACAGACCCTCTTAAAACCCTGGCCTGCATTATTTGCGCAGCACTACATTCAGATTTAAATTTTTGGGTTTAGACATAAATATGTGAAATAGAGTTATAACTAATGCATAAATTATTTGTTCCAGAGCTCCTTACTAATTCCTGTCTTAAATTTGATGCTGTCTTAAAGTTGAGCTATTTAAATGGCTATTATATTTCTAAATTATTTTGTCAAAATGCAGTCATAGATATAATTTTTCTTGTGATTCAAGTACAAAACTGTGATTTTTATTTTTAATGTAATTGTTCTTTTCTTTTTGCCATGAGCATTATAAATCATAGAATTTACAAGACATTTCCATCAGTTTTCTGTGACAAATATAAAGCACAATTATGATAAAAAATAATAGCATCAATATGTTTATACAGATGTTAAGTAAATTCATCAACACTTATTCCATATGTCTGCAGTCTAATTTTCTCTTTTATTGTCAAACCAAAGAATTTTAAATTATAGTAATATTATTGGTATCTTTATAAGTGTATATGCTATTGTATAAGAAAATGGCATATGATGTCATTTAATTTAATGGTTATTAAGGTTGTGATTTTATTTACTACGGTATGCTAGGGATGTTACAAATTTAGAACACAATCTTAATGTCTTTATTTTATAATTTTCCATAGAAAATCATTGTAGCAACCAATAAAAGGAAAAACTCCACGTGACTTGTTTGGGTTTGTAAAAGTCTCTGATCCAAAACATTATCACTAAAACTAGATAAATTCTTTCAAGAAACAATGAAACCTAAAAGCAAATGAAAATGTACATGCCCATATCTTAATCCACTTTCACACTCTGAAAAACCTAAGCAGGTAAAACAGTAAGTAGCTTTCCTGAATTGAAGAGCAGGACACTTGGGTTGTCTACAACTTTATACTTTGACCTCTCCTTGATACTTGTCTTCATAGTGATTGTGAATTATAAGGTCCCCAATAGTAAGACAAGTTTCTCATCATGAAACAAAAGTATTTTCTGCCCTTTGGAAATAGTAAAGCACTCAGAAACTTTCAATGTAATTCTAGTTTGTGTTAACTTTGCTCTTAAGATTTCCTTGGCTACAAAAAGCAGCACTGATTGAGATTCTGAACTACACACCAGAGTTAGTCAGAGCACAGCAAATACCCATCCCTGAATTACAACTTGAATGGGATAAACTTCCAAACAAGTCTGAAATGAAGTGCTGATATGTGATTGGTTTTTTGAATACTGTAATTTCTGAGTCATGCAGTCACTGCAATTGAACCCACTTCTTTGACTCAAATCCAAAGTCAAAGGTAAATCAGAAAGAGAAGTTCACATACTTAAAACATGCTGTCAACAGTGGTAGAACTTTCTTTCCTAACTTATATACAATTATTGAAACAAAAACACAAGAATCATGAGAAAGCAAGGTAATAATATGCCTCCAAAAACTCACAGCTCTCCAAAAACTGAGTTCACAGATAAGGTAATGAAAGAATTTCTAGACAAAGAAGTCAAAAAATGAATAGCTAAGTTGATTCAACATACCAAGTCCAGACAATAAAAACGATGCAAGAAGAAGTTAAGATTGTCAAGAAGCTCAGAGAATATTCACATTAAAAACAGATAAATATGAACATTAGTAGTTCATAGATGAGCTTAAAGAGCATACAAATAAGCCACTGAAGGGCTTCAGGCAAACAATGCAGAATATGAGTGATCATTTTAGGAAAAAAATTAGAAAGTATGACAGGGAATCATGGAGAAACAATAAAAACATGAAAAATTCAGTTAAAACTATGGAGCAGGCATGACCAATCTGAGGACACGTTTGCACTTGAGGCCAAGGTTAGTGGAGTAGGTTAGGTACTCAGTGAAACCCTAAAATAACAGGACACCATGAAAACTGGATCCAATAGCTCCTCGATGATTCAAGAAAATAAATCTAAGAACTCTAGGAGTTTAAGAAAGGTTAGAAAAATGACACTAACAGTACAAAATATTTATTCACCAAAATCACAGTAGAAAATTTTGAAATTGAGGAAATAAAACAAATATCCAGATAAAGGAGATATTTAGAACCCCAATAAACGTGAGCAAAAAAGAATGTTTGCATAACAAATCATAGTTATAATCCTATAAATTCAGAACAAAGAGAAAATACTAAAAGCCATTAGAGAAAAACACAAGTAACTTATAAGCCAAGGCTATGAAAACAATAGATTTTTTCATCACAAATTTTAAAGACCAGGAGAGCTTTGAGCAAAGATTTTCAAGCCCTTAAAATAATAGCTGTGAACTCAGGTTACTATATCTTGCAAAATTATCCTTCAAAATTAATAGAAAAAGACTTCCCAGGAAATTCACGACCAGGAAGCAAGCACTGCAGAAAGTACTCAGAAGAATCCCAAATAGAGATAAGGCAACATCACCAGAGGCCCAAAGGAAAGACTGTATCTAAATGAGAAAGTAGTTAAACAAAAGGAAAGTAAAGAAATCAGCACTGGGATAAGTATATAATGATGGCTCAGTAAAGACTCTTCAGTAATACCACTCAGTGCAAATGATCTTGCCAATCAAGAAACACAGATCGGCAGAGAAGATCAACAATTTTTAAAAACTAAACATTGCTATACATTGCCTGACAGAGATATACCTCACTCATAAAGAAACTGAACCCTGAAGAGAAAGGGATGAAAACCAATACTCCATGCAGCCAGAACCAGAAAGCAAACAGGTGTAGCCACTTTAATTTCTGACAAAGTGTACTTCAAACCAAAACTTATCAAAGAGATGAAGATCACTACATATGGCTAAACAGAAAAATTCACCAGCAAGAGAGAACAATTGCAAATCTGTATGCACAAAATGTTAGCACTCCCAATTGCATAAATTGAAAACCTTAACAGGACAGACACATACCAGCACAACACAGTGGGAGAGTTCACTATTCCACTTGATAATTTTGCTAAGTCAGTCCAGGCTGGACATTTGAACATATATTTCACTCTTAGTGCCACTGTTGCCAAAACCAGAGATGTCAAACCTAGAGATGGCTTCTTGTCAGATGATTCTGATTAAGGTTTGGCTCCATTGTATATTATGGCATGATGACTGCCTTGACTAGGCATTTCAGTGTCATTCTTTGGACCATGCTACCCTCAAAACTGTCTATTGAATTGAAATCATGGTAGTAGTTCCCACTTTACTTCTGGTCTACAGGAAGTAACTATCATGGAATGCTGACATTCCACTAAGTGTAAATCTCAGTTCCTAGATGAAAAGGGCATCTCTTCTAGATCCTCATAAGGGTCATATGTAAAGGGTGGGTAAGGAGGCCTTACATAAGGAACCCATCCTCTCTAGCGTTTTAAGCTCTTGGGGCACTAGAAAAGTTGTGGCATGTCAATTTCTTTCAGTGTACATCACCTGTGAACCGCACTGTGGACAGGTGCAATTCCAGCTACTCAAGATAGTACATCACATGGAGAAGGAAAATTCATCCTGATTTGTTGATATTAATAAAATTATCCCTATCAAATGTTATATCCCTTCTACCCTGATCCAATATCCTCCGATATAATGCCTATATATATTCTCCAGATTTATATTGCTATACCTTGGCAATATCTTTCAATGCTTTTGGAATACATATGTACCATTTTTTACTGAGGTAAAAAAATATTGTGTGCAATATCCTGGCCTTAGGGTCACAACTTCTAGCTCTTAAAGCACATCCTTCTCTTGCCACTCTTCCTTGATATCTTGGCTTGAGCATGAGAAATAGAGCCCTAGCCTCACAATACTTCCTTAACATCTTCTCATGAGCCTAATAGATATGGTTGGACCTTAATCACATTTTCTTTATATTCAGTCAGAGCCTAAGACATATGCTCCTCTGCTTATCACACTTTCTTGATATCTGATATGAGCCTAGGTGTAATGATCTCCAGCTACTTTATAGTAGTTGAAGGCAATCCTGTAGTTACTGCATCGTTAGTATTGTGGTTTTGTTTCCTACCTCAGCTTTGAGCTTTCAGGACCACACTGGACTGTTTTGAGTAGGTCCATATAATTTTAAAAGTCCTCCTACTGTTGTAAGGGTGGAGACTCTCAATTAATTGGACAAAAGCCCAATAGGTACTATTCCAAACCTCAATACCAGGTAAAGTTCTAAGAAGTTCTTCAAAATCTTAAGTAGATAGGACTCAGTCAAATTTACTCTTGAGTTTTCTCATTGACCCATTTCTGCTTTGCAGCGTGTGTTTTTCCTTTAATGAATTTCTACCTTTCATACTACTTCTGTGTGTCCTGCTCAATTATTTGTATGGAATACTAAGACCCTGGAAATCTGTTGAAATAGAAACCATCTGCCCAGTAAGATTTTGGCTCACAATTTCTTGCTGGTCCTCTGAGAACTTCTAGAAGTTGAATAAGAGGATAGGTGTAGACTCTGTGAGAAGAAGTGGAGCAGAAAGAAAACAACTTGAAAATGCTCAGCTCTCCTCTGGAAGGGAACTCCCTCTGCGAGGCTTTGAATGTTCCTCAGACAGAGTTTAGCATTTTAAGCAGGGATGGAAAGATTGTTTTTGCTGGCAAAGAGAGCTGAGTTTAACTGTGTAATGTGCTCAGCTTCATCAGAATCTTCCCTATGTCTTCCTCCCAAAGTTCAAGGCTCTAGGTCTTTTTTATTTATTATCCTAACTTTGACATATAACCCCCTTCGACGTTAGTGGTTACCCCCCTTTGAAGTTATTCACACATTGTAATTTAGTCATATATAGAATGAGATTTTATTCTTGGTTTCAGAAAAATTTTAAGGCTAGGAAAATTTACTGGGGAAAGCAATGGGGAATAGGAATAGCTCCTGAGAGACAGAAGGGGTCCCAAGTGAGTTGTCCTGATTTTAGAAATTTTGCTCCCAAAACTCTACTAAAATATTTAATATAGAGTACTCAAGGACAATTTTTCATCCCTTCTCTAATATCTGAGCTGGGGATGTAAAGTTACAAGGTCATCATTTTGTCTCCCTAGGTCCTGTGAAACACAAATATACCACCAAATCCAGTATAATTCGTAACTTCACTGAAATATCCGATGGCAATATGAACTGTGCCTTTATAAAGCACTTGATTATAAATAATGATTTTGTGGCAGAAGATGCCTCCCCCGCAGCCACTATACTTCTGTTTGCTAATTGCCCAGGTAATAGTTCCAGTTACAGATCCTACTGCTTCTGTTTCTTACATGGCTGGTCACTGTGGTGCATATCGTAAGAACCAATTCCCAACTGACAAGCCATTCTGCTGCTGTACTTCCTGCTTGCCTATTCCATATAAGCCCTAGACCATCAGAGAGCAGGGCTTGACTTTTTGAGAAATAACTGATTCCTAGTCAGTGACTGTTAAATAAATCTGGTCCAAATCCTGGCTGTCACTTGGTGTTTCTGCTTGCTTTTGCAATTTATGTATTTATTTTGCTACTTTATGCTGTGGGCTACCAGTACCTTTTTTTTTTTTTGTACCAGTACATGAATTCATGAACTGGTCACTTTAGTTTTCCTTCAGTTTCTTTTTTGTCCCCTAGTCCTCACTGTTGTTTCAATTTTTATTTGAATCAAGGTCTTCTAAAGTGCCTAGGCTGGCCTTGAACTTGAGATCCTCCACCCACAGCCTTCAGAGTGGCTGGGATGACATTGTCGAGTTGGTCATTTTTCAGTCAGTAAAGTAAAACTATTATGATGTGATGGAATAAAGTGTCTGCATTCAGGAGGTAAAGGAAGAGTCACAAATCACATGGAGGATCAGAACAATGCATAGCTTGCAAGGAAATTTGGAAGGTATATGCTCTCAGTTTTTGGAGAAAGAACACGAAAGGGGTTTGTGTTAAAGTCTAAGAAAGTCTACTGACTCTCCAGTGATTGTCCTTCCAATATGGAGAAAGTCAGCAGGACCAGCAGCAGGCAGAGAAGCTACATCAAAGTGAGAAATAAAGTTCTGTTAGAAAAAGCCAGTGCATTCTGCATTTACCTTTATCCAATGACAAGTTTCAGAGTTTAACATAATTTTATGCAGTTTTACATTTCACTATTTCTAACTTGGATCATACCTACAAAAATCAATTATAGGAAATATAGTTTCCCCAAAAATCAAGGTAGCCATACCCCTAACTGAATTACAGTGAAAAGGAGAATTGGAAAGAATAAAAGACAGTGTCTGATAACAGAAAATAAAAGGTTGTAATATATCTATATCTATATCTATATCTATCTATGTGTCTATCTATCTATATATGTATATCACCACAGAAGAAACTGCTTTAAGTATAAAGGTGTAGATGGAATAAAAGTGAACCTATAGGTTTACTTATATTGATCCACCAATTACATCGATCGACCAATTATAACAAACATTCCACACTAAGGTAGGATGTTAATAATAGGGTGACTGTGATTAGTTGCTTTATAGACATAATCTCAAATATCTTTAATTCAATTTTTCTGTAAATATAAAACTATTCTAAAAGCATAGAGTTTTTAAGAGGTTAATTAAATTCTGTTAATTCAAAAATAAGTATTCCATAGAACACTTGTATTAATATGCGTAGTATTAGGGGCTGGGGATTTAGCTCAGCTGCACAGTGCCTGCCTGGCAAGTGCAAGGTCGTGAGTTCAATTCCCGGTACTGGAAAAAAAACCAAAACCAAAACCAAAACAAAAACAAAAAATGTGTAGTATTAAATACTGCCTAAGCTTAACACTCAAAGTTAACTTTTAATACTCTGTTATTGCCATTATTGCTATAGAGTTGATGGACATATTAACAGAACTATTAGCAGAATTTTCCAAAAATGTTATGTTTTCTTTAATGCATTTGTAAAATTAGAATTTAAAAACAGAGAAAATGTCATTATTTTCTCTGAAGAAAAATGTTTCTCTATATAATTAAATCAAATGAGAAACTATCTGTCTTTCACGTTGTGTTACATAAACTGACAAATTCTATGCAGTTTTATTGCAGCAATTATTTTGTAGAATAACTACAAAGAAATATTTATTCAAGAATCACATCTTTTCATGTAGTACATATTTTACATGTGCTCATGTACCAAAAAATAAAAAGAAGCCAAAATATATTCCTATGTAGATCTTTTGTAAAAGGTGCTTCTTTATTGAAACATTTTCTTCACAAATGGACTTGTTTTTTAAATAAAAAAGCCTAGGAGAAGAGAGTATTTTTTCTACTAAATATACAAAAACACTAAGGAAACAACTGCCTATAATTCCTCAGTGATCTCTTTTTGTTTATTTTTCTGTACCTAAAATATGCATAGACTATCTTTGTATCCTGTAAAGGTTTGAGATATAGGATATATCTATTCTTTATTAAGGGACAATAGAGTATTCAAAATAATTAGATTTAGATACTTTTAAATGTTTCTGAAGTTTACTTCTCTCTTTTTAACCTTTGAAAATTTTGAAAGTACTAATTTTAAAGGAAAGAACCTATTATCTGTGCAGTCTTCACTTCTATGTCAAGAATGTTCATAGGTAGGATAGAGGTAACACTTTGAGCAATTTACACATCAGTCTGATTAATTACTTGATGATAGGTAAGTCAAATCCTTCACTGGGTCATTATTGTTCATATCACATAAGTCCTTCTTTAACAAAAAGAATTATTAGTATCTTAAAGCTAATTTACTGCAATGAAAAGCAGTAACTTACTATCTTTTTATAGTGAAAAGATCCAACTACATTACTTGTCATTATAAGCAGGAAACTCTGATTACATATTTTGTATGGTATATAAATATTGTTTCAAACATTGGCTTCTATTTTAAAAGCTGAAACCATTAAGCTATGTCTAGCTAGGCCCATGCAGAGTAAGAATCATTATAGCATAAGAATTTTGAAAATTCGTAAGACTTACTTTTCCTCTTATTTCACAAAATTTTCATTCAACCTAATTAATTCAAAATTCATACATTGGTCACCAGAACACATCCCGATAACATGAGGAAAATCCAATGCAGTCTTACATAAATAAATCAATGTGGCCCAAGCTTAATGCATTAAGAATAACTTTGTTCTGCAGATTTTCTCCTTATAGGACTTTGGAAGGACTAAGATTTTTCCAGAAACTGTAGGGTTGGTCTTTTGGTGTCATGACTGTGTGAACTCCCACCTGAGTGGTAGCCTGGGTTTATATAGAATCTTAAAGATTTCAGTGTTGGAAAAGAACAGCTACAAATTAGAGGATGCCAGCCTAAATCTTGCCCATAGATATGATTTTGTTGTGATGAGGTCTTTTTCTTTTAAGCCTGAAACATGAATTTCTCATCTATTACCAAGAGTAATTTGCTCTAAAAAATACTGCAAAGAGTAAGAAGCTCTAAAAAACACTTAGTTGAAACAAATTCGGACACTGCTCCTGTGGGAGATGCAGAGGTTAAATTTCTTGTTAATGATCTTGTGGTTCAACAGATATTGTCCAGTTAAGCTCTACTTATTTTGGAGATAAACTGAGGCCAAGAGCTCTGTTTTGTGCAAAGTTGGGCTGCAATTATGTGATAAGTTAAGACTAGGCTCAACATTCAAAGATGGTGTCAAAATTAGCAATCATTAAAGCCCACAGCCATTACAGTTCCTAAAGTCATTAATGTTAGTGCTAAAGGCGAGCTCTACAGACTTTGCAATGGGATTGAGGTTAACTGGGAAGCAGAAGAAGTTCACAGACTGTGGAATAATACCTGTGGGTAAATCTTGGTTCTGCCACTTACCATTTGTGTGTCTTTGTTTACGTTTTAGTCATGGAGTCTCAGCTTGCCCATACACAAAATGGAAATCGTGTTAATCCAGGTTTTTCAGAGAAATAGAACCAAAGTGTGTTTATGTATAGACAGAAATTTCTTTTAAGAAATTGGCTCATGTGATTGTCAGAAATGGTAATGAAATTTGCAAGGTGCAGACTCAAGAAGAATTAATATTGCAGCTTCTTTCTGAAGGCAAAGTGGAAGTAGAATCCCTTCTTTCACAGGGGGTCTAAGTCTTTCATTCCTGAAAACCATGAGCTGATTAAATAGGGCCAATCATAACCTACTTACTCAAAGTCTGCTGGTTTAAATGTTAATCATATCTAAATGATAGATCGGTATATGACCAAGCATGTGGGCAGTATTGCTTAGCGAAGGTGACAGATTTAACCATCACAGGTATGGCAGTATTAACATTATTGTATGTATTAAAATTGGATAATGGCGATCATATATAATTAGCATAGTTCTTGGAACACAGTAGCTTCTCGTACATGATAAGTGTTGCTGTTGTTATCATTATTAGGTATTTGCATAAAATCTATGACTTTGTAGTCATTCTCACCTGCACTTTAGGGGCAGTTATTTGAGTATAGTTGTGTTTTGGATAAATAATAAATTTTGTTTGATAAAAGCTTTACCTATTACATAGTTTTACAAAATATTACACATCAAGAAAACAGTTTTATATATACTCAGTTCATAAAAAATTTGGTAAATCTGAAGGAATTATTAGTAAACTTCTAAAATAACAAATGTTTAATAAAATTTTAAAGTGAGAAATACATAGTTCTCACTTTTTTAGCTAATGTAGTATTATAGGAAAATTGTCAAGTTTTGATTATTTACAACTACATAAATGAAAAAGCTTCTAAAGATTAAAGCAGGACATTGTGAAATCTCATCGTCCCTGAAGCCACATCACTAAAGTTTCAAGGCATCATTGGAATAACGTGGTGGGTAAAAGGTGCTACCACGGTGTTCCACGCTAGAGAGAAAAATCTTTGTTGCAGAAGGTAGTGGAGAAATATGAAGAGTACAAGTGTCTGATTGAGAAACACAGCACACAAATTATTTAGCAATACAGGGCCACGCTTTCACCCAGTCACCCACAGATTACAAATTGGTTAGAGCAGAAGGGAGTCTCAGGCAGTTTCCATCCACACTTTAGGATAATAACATTCCAGACCATGTTCTAATATTGACCAATTGCACATTCACCTTTTAAATATAATTATTCATTCTAAGAGAAAAATTCATTAGAATAAAAATTACACTTATATGAGCAGAAAGTACACCACATTTTTGTTTCAGATCTTACCTGGAATGCAAGTAGATTACTTGTCATATTCTCAGAAGCCCACAGGACTTTGTGGCCCACACATTTGCAGATATTTGTGTAGAGGAAACATTAAGTGACCTGACAGAAAGGAAACTGGATGGTTGTAAGTCAGATTCATTCACCATACTGAGCAGGGAATATAGATTGAGGTTGCTTGTTAGTTTGTGTGTTTGTTTGTTTTTGAGACAGGATCTTGCTATGTAGTGCAGGTTGACATTGAACTTACTTATTTAGCCCAGGATGACCTCAAATTCATGGTAATCCTCCTGCCTCAGCCTCTTGAGTGCTGAGATTATAGGTGTGCACCACCGCACACCACCATCAATTGAGTTTGTGGAATTCAATTTTTACCATTTTTGTGCTTGTTCAATAATTTCTTGGGATGCTCCCCTGATCAAGCACAGTAAAACTCTATAGTAAAAGAAAATAGTCTATTCCTTTGGTGTAAGAGTGAGTCATAATCTAAAAGGGGTGCTATTCTATTAATTAGGTTATTAGTTATACTGGGTAATATTTCCCCTTCTTTTTCTCTCCTCTCCCTTCCTCTCGTTTTCTCTTGATTCCTGGGATCAAATGTATTTTTTATCAGTCTTTTGGAGGATATATGTGGGAAAGATAAATATTTAACTTGCTAATTCAATTTACTTTTGTAGACATTGCTCCACTGAGCAAGTTCTTAAACATAAAATGCACCTATATAGAACAGGGTATTTTCATGAATTTTTCATTAGTTCTCACACTGACTTTTGATCATACTAAAATGTAAAAATATAGGAAATGTTTTTAGTGATTTTACAGTCTTAAAATTTAGGCTTCTATAGACTTCCACAATGTGTTCAAGATATAAATGGAAATATTAAGGAAATGGATACATATTTCAGGTAAATTTTTCTGAAGTCAGGAAAAAGTAATTTGACATATGTGTGCTTAGCCATACTGACCAGTGGACACATCTGTGTAACCATGAGCACAAGCTGTAGGAGAGATTCACTAGGAATATCATTCACTCTCTGGAGGTGGAACACTTTTATATCATGAGATTAAGGATAAAACTGTTGATAAATGAGAGATTGTCCTTTCAGATTTGTAATGTAAACATTTCCCTCTCCTCCTCTGCCTCTTTTAGGTTGAATGATTGTGCATTTTAAAAATACAACGTCTGTAATTTAAAGAACATTTATGAATAAGTCTTTTTTTAACTTAAGCTAAGTGATAACTGTGGCATTCAGCAGCATAAGGGTTACTTTGCTTTCTTAAATAAAAATTAATACATTTATGTGATTTTATATATAGTAAATAAAAAAAGAAAAGAAAGGAAAAAACAAGACAAAAATTAAATAAATTTGAGACTGTTGCTTTCCTCAATTTTTAAATATAATGACCAGAAAAATAACATAACAGGATAGCTCATATCAGGTTGTATTTCACAATATTCTTTGGCATTGACTACTACAAATTCCTTTCTGGATGTTTGTTACCTTTACCTCATTTCTTCTTGCCAGAAATATGTGTGGATCCCTACAGTAATAATTAACTGAGTGAAAGCAGAAAATAAGAAACCATATGACATATATGTCTTATATCATGTGATCTCAGACAAATCTCAAAGTTTTAGCTTCAGTTATCTTACCCATAAACTCTCTCCCTGCTTACATTGAGGGAATCAGATTAGAGAATGCTGAACCAGGTATAAAATATTGTAAAAATGTAAGCTATCTTTAGCTTTCTGACTGTAGTAACTCTTGCTGAGTCATGTTGGAGCCAAAGATATACAAAATGCAGTCCATGCCCATCCTGAAGTTTAAGGTCCAGTAGGAGAAGCATACAAATAATGATGGTACCAAGCTGTGTGTGATGCACATCAGAAGTTTAGTAGAGGTGATTATGGGAGTAAAGAACTTCAGAGGAGTAAGGTCGTTTTTTATTTGGAAGCTCATTGGAGTTTTTGACAGTTTTTTCTTTTCAGAAGGTGATGATGTTCACTGACATTAAGACTATCAACCAGTATTTATTTAGTAGTACTGTGTGTCAAGTATGCTACTAAGAAATTTATATTGATGACTTAATGTAGTTATTAAAATGTTCATTATGCTTGGATTATTTTTATTTGTACTTTATAAATAGGAAACAGATTCAGAGCTGAAAGGACTTGGTTCACATAGATAGTAAGTAGCTGAGTTAGAATTTGAAGCCAGATATATTTGATTGCAATACTCATGATTCTAGCCACTGTGTTACAAGAGCAGTCAGCTGGCTCTTGGGCAAGGCTCAGGAAATGGAGGTGTAGATTTCATTATTGGTACACATTCCAATATTTGTGTCCCTTGTGAATGTGATCCGTGACCTTTGCACATTCTGCCACATGAAAAGCTGGCTATCTACACCCAGCTTTTGACTCTGACATCAGCTGTGGGATTTACTTGGGTCAACAGCATTAGGACAATTCTGTCCACTTTGAGCCTAGACTGCAAGGGGCCTTGTGCATTTTACATTTCTCATCACATTCTTCAGTTTTTCCATCTATGAAGAAGACAGACCTGGGCTCTTTAGTGGTTCTGAGGAGAATGAGAGATGTGGAGACCAGAGCTGCTCCAGTAACTATTTCCAGAGGTGTGATCTCAGCCACCTTCAAGCCCATGAGCACACTTAGCTAAGAAAAATCACCTCGTATACATACGAGATCTAATAGTAAATGAGCTTTGCCTTAAGTCTCTGATTTGTGGGTTAGTTTATTATGTAGCAATAGCTAACTGATACAGATGAAACTTCCTTTTAATATATGATTTTCTTATGTTATAAAAATAATATATATTCATTTATTTAAAAATGAGAAAAGGTAAAAAAATCTAGGAAGAAGAAAAAAAAAATCACCAAATCCTGGAAGTAAACATTTGGTTCAAAATTTGTAATTCTTATATCCCTTTTATGTCCCAGTCTTTTAAAAAATTAAAATGTCTGCTATAGAACTTACACAGCCCTGCATGGTAGAAATTGGTATCAGTGTAGTTACTTTTTAAAGGTAAGGAAATTAGGTCATATAAAGTTTACATAAAATGGCTAATCTGGGTTAAAACTTGTCTTCCAGCCTAGAGAAGATGGCTTGGACAATGATGCCTTTAAACACTCTGATCTGTGCCCTCTGCCAGCTCAGATACCACAATGCTCTGGTCTACACTGCTGCCCCTTGACTTCCATTGATCAGATGACTCTCCAGGGCACAGGTGGATGAAGATAGACAGGTTACATTCTGGGGAGGGACAAAGGAGCAAAGGCCCTAGGCAGGGCAAAGGGCAGAGAATCCTGGCAGCCCTGAAAATGATGAACTCCTCCAGTTATTTCTGGAAAAGGCTTACTCCCCATTTAAGTTAGAGAAACATTTTTGGTTTAATTGTCATTTCACTTTTGTCAATATTCCAGACTATTTTAGCACAAAAATTTGAAAATGAAGCTTCTTTGAAAAGAAATACAAATATCTCAAATATCAAAGACAAATAAACAGGACTGACAATTGTGGCACCGAGACACTTGTGCATGTGAGTGTTCGGACATTTCTACACTAACCTGCTTGGAGATCTTCATCGTGTGGTGCACTTGGGAAAATTACATATCAGGACTGCACTTCACTGCTTGCCAGTCCTGGGGGAATCAAGTATATGGACATCCCACCTGTTACCAGGTTCCTGTGAGCAAGAATAAAGTAAGCAGTAAGCCTCCAGGCTTTTGCACAATTATCATTTGTAGTAGTAGGGAATAATTCACTGCCATTCTAGGGGACTGTCACGATCATATTCTCCTTGGCTTCTGTGTGCCATGGAGTATAGTTTTGTGTTTTTAGGAAAAAGAAACTGATTCCTCATGGTTAAAAGCCAAGCCTTTTTCTTTTGAGCCCAACAAGGACCACCATGGGCTTCCTAATATAAAATATCTTTGCATAGTCCCTTCTTGGGATTCATGCAGGGTAATTCTATGTTTTCAAACATAAAATTGATATTTTTAAGAGAAATAGCGTTCTACAAAAGTGCCAGAGGAGCCTATCTGTGTCCAGTTTGGTTTTAACTGTTACCTCTTATTTAATCACCTTTGGCAGCCTGTCTTCTAAGCCATGGTGAGACTTGTATGTGGACACTAACTGCGTGGGTCCAGTGGTTCTGCAAATAATTTGCCAGTACCTAAACGTAGATATTTGTCACCCATCAAAACTTCTCAGGCAGGCAAATGAAATGAGCTATTGTGACCATTCTAGAGTTTCTCATCTGTGATCTTCACAGTTACATCTTCTAATTAGTCCATCTGCCACTCATAACGACTCAGAAACGGTCTCTCTGGAACATTCAAAGATGTGAAATCAGTGAAATGTTATGAATTACAATACCTATTGTGGAGTCTACAGTTTTCTAACTCTTCTGAAAACCTGATGGCCAGAAAGGAAATCAGCCATGGATCACTCAAGTTATACATACTATGATCATGGGTATGACGGAACCACAGAAAAAGAGCCTTTGATTTAGGACTTTGTAACTCAAAAAGCGGTTCCCCATCCCTACAATATCAGCATCAACAGAAGACGGTTAGAAATACTGCTGATTGAAACATAATCTATAGGTGATTAACCATCATCACAGGCAGTTTAGGTAAATGTTAAAGTTTGGGAAATACTGCTTTGCAACAGTGCTTCTCCAACTTTACATATATTAGAGTCAACTGTAAGATTTTTGCAGTCCTATGTCCAGGCTGTATTCCAGCTCATTAAATCAGAATCTCTGTGAGTCCCACGCTTCAGTATTTTCTAATTCCTCCTCCCCTGGGGCATTCTGATACTTATGCTGCTAACTGAGAAGTTCTTCACAGAAGAAGGTTCAAATTAGTATCCGCGCCTATCTTCTAACATAATATTCCAATTGAAGATCTTGTTGCCTAATCAGCAAGAGATCTCCTGATGTCTTTTGCTAAGATCAACCTTCCAGGAATTAGGAGATCAATCTTTACGCACACTCTAGAGTCTAAACCAGCGATGGTGAACTGATGGCATGTGTGCATCAAGTCCAGATATCACTGAAAGCTGGAAATAGTTCACCACCACTGAAACCAATCCTGCTAGTTCCATTCTTCTGTTAAGTGGGGCCCTTCTGACCAAAATCGAGAAGGAGATAGAGGTGCAGGGCATGACCTAATGTTTTTCATCAATCATAAAGGGGGATGCTAGAGCAGGTGAATTCCCTGTTTCTTTTCTACTTTCAAATGTTTTTCCATGATACCTGGGACCACAGCAGGCAGCTCCTAGTCATCAGGGCTGAGCACACACTTGGGCAAAGAGGGCAGAAGCTAAGTCAGAACCTGTTTATGGTTGACCTTATGAATTAACCAACTTTGATATCTTCATATAACTGTCTCTAATCTTTTGATGAAATATTAAATTTTTGTATTGTTAGGACATTTTTGCTGGATTTTCTTTTGCTTTTAGCTAAAAGCCTCCAACCGGCTAATTTTTCCTCACAGATGAATAAAATAATATATGGCATGAAATATTCTGGACTCATAAATATGAATTTGACTTTTAATGTTGAGAGAATCCCAAACATCCTTCTGTCCAGCTTCTCAGAGTTTGGACCGCACTGAAGGATGCCTTGCCTCCAGGAAAAGACAGAGAATATACAGAAAACTCGCTGACTCGGTATTTCCACAAGTCATCTTCTCATTTTCTGTTTCTGACTTGACAAATAGGGAAAAATCTGAGAAATAGATTGTTTCTGCCTGAAGGGGCACAAAATGTGCTGTCCAAGACACATACTGTTAGGTACAAGGCACGCATGTCCATTTTTAACCTGAAAAATGATGAATAACCCACAAAATGATCCTTGGGCTTTCTACTGTGGTGTCCTTCCTGAGGAACCGAAATCTAGATTTTCAATTAGAAGGGATTAGTAAATTTAAATTTAATACTACTTAAAGTAGCTAACCTGCTAGACTTTATAATAATAGGCTCAAGTTAAACTTAAAAATAAAAGTATATGGTTTAGTTGAGAACAAGCCTTTGGTCAGGTTATTGAAAGGGCAGATATTTTGGTCTGTTTCATTTATTGCAGTATCCCTAGTGTTTAGAAGAGCACCTAATAAATGTTGCTTGAAAATATAATGAATGAATGGATTCCCTAGTCACTACATTACCTCAGTTACCTGATGAATATCTGAAAGAAAACAGAAGTCTAAATAAGTATCGGTTGAATAGGTCAATTGAAAATTGAACATAGGTTACAGTTTGGAGCAGATATTATGAAGGTAATGACTCATTGGCTCAGCAGACAACATGCTTACTCACAGAGAAATCCTGAAATACTTCCACTGATTTTGGAATCCAAAGTCAAGGTTATAAGATTTCAAACTGACATATTACATTTCACCTTTCTAATGAAAATTGCTATTTTTCACTTCAAGTACAATATTAATAGTCACAGTGTTTCTTATTTTGAGTATTATTATTTTCTTAGGTGCAGAAAATGTTTATTTCATGTCTCCTTCAAAGAGGCATTCTTTCAGTGTCAAAGCAAAAGATAAGAAAACCCAGGTCTTAAATTGCAACTCAGGACTAGGCATATGCTGTTGAAGACATAGTAATCATTACTTTCCCTAAAGATGAGCTGGATGATGGGCAAAAGTATGTAGTATGTATTTGTTGAGTTAACCATTGTTAACCCAAATTAAAAGATAACGTACAGTGTAACTCTGTAAGGGAAATATAAGATGCTTAATTTCAGAGGCCGCATTCTCATTCATCATATTGGGACCTTGGAAGAGTGGTCTGGAGGAATCAATACTTAGAGTGCCCAGTAAGTTCAAGTGATAAGGCAGCTTCCCTACATAAGACATCAGCATCATCAGCACAATGGCATGAGTCATCTTCAAAGAAAAGTGAGTAGTTCAGGTGTCTGTCACATAGGTTTTTAGAAGATGAGTCTTCAAACATAAGTCAGAATTGTCAAGTGGTGCACTTTGAATTCCCAGGTGGAGACATTTTACTTAAATAAAAAGCTCCATGTTTGCAGTTTCTGGGGCACACTCTAATCACCTGATCATTGTTAAACTCCACATGCCTCGTTACACCCTCAGATATTCAAAAATAATTAGAGTAGAGTGTGCTCAGGGCAATGAAAGTGTAAAAAGTGTCCCAGGTGCTGATACGCAGCAAAATTTGAGATCTGATGGCTGCAGGCAGTCTAAAGAGATAAGAGAGAAAGAGAGAGCAAAGTTGAAACTGCTCTTCAGAGTTGCTCCAAAGAGTTCTTTGGGACTTCGGAATTGAAGGTGTTAAAAGGAAAGTCTAGAGAAGCTTTCATCAAGTAGTTTTGAAATCCAGGAGCAAACTAAATACTTTTTCCTCAGGTTCAGAAGTTATCCACTTAGGGTGTAAGAATCAGCTTCACTGAATGAACTCCTGTTCATCTTAGGGATTTCAGTTTCTTTCCTTGAGGAAGTTGGCCTGAATGGATGAAAAGGCTGGATATATGTGTTTAATGCACTGAAAGCCTTCTGAACTTGTCAAAGTACTGTTCAGTTTATATTTAAGAGATTTTGTTGATGTGTGTATCTGTATCCAAATAAGCTCATCTGTGATTGGTAAATAGGGGATGTATGTCAGCTTAATGCAAAGTGCAGTAGCTCAGCCGAATGTAGAATTCTTGGAGCAAGATTATTGAGCTGGACGTCACAATATTCTGCCATATGATTCAGACTGGATAGTTGTTCTGTGTCAGATGTCTTGATTGCTTGGTTCTCCATATTTTGGGGTAGTTTGCCCTATGATAACTCAGTTTATGGATGATGATGCAGAGCTTGTATTAGGTTTCTTTAAGAAATAATATATAGAATATACACAGTGTGTATGCATGTTTATTACATTTTATTGAGGGTTTAGAGGCTAAAAATAATATAAAATGGAAGCTAACAGATATTGTTTTTCTCTCAAGAAATTTATAACTTAAATTGAGTTAATTTGAAAAATATATATATTAAACACTTCTCTTAAAGACAAACTGTTATTTTTTCCATTTTATTTGTTTGTTTGTTGGTTGGTTGGTACTGGGAATGGAACTCAGGACCTTACACTGGCCAGGCAGGTGCTTATGCCACTGAGCTATATCCCTGGCCCCTATTTTTTTCCATTGTAAATTTCATCAACCTTTCTAGTTTACTTTTTCCTGTAGCATAGTTTGCTCTTTTGTCAAGTTCTTGACTTTCAATGACTTACTTCTTTTAATTTATTAATTTATTTTTCATTTATTAATGTATTTTTATTATTGCCTTCTTTATTAAAGATAGTACTACTTTATTTTCTTAAGCTGCCATGGATATTTATCCTGAAGATCCTTCTCCTGTAGAATTTATACTACAGAGAAGGAATAGCAGACCTTTGCTTAAGGTCTGGTAATAAATATTTTGTAGAGCAAGATATAAAACTGAAGCTACTGTGTAGTTATTTATATAACTTTTGAAAATATAATCATTAAAAAGTGGAAAAAGAATCCTTAGTTTACTGGTCAGTTGCTGTAGGCTGGATGTAACTAAGAACTGATAGTTTGGCATATGATGTATAGAAAGGGCAATAAATTCGAGCAAAGTAATCAATGGCTGTATTCTATACAGCTACTGTATAGCTACTTGTGTTAGTGTACTGTAGTTCTCTCTTTTATAAAATGGAATGATATATGTTGTTATTTGGATTTCTTACCTCACAGGATTAATCTGGAGATAAAACTGTTGTCAGGATGTAGAAATACCTTACAAACTGTGAAGTACATATAGTGAAGAATGTGTGCTCATGAACACAATACTTATATTATGATTTAAACCCAGAGAAGCTTAGATGAAAGATACAACCTCATTAGGGCTGACAGTACAATTATAACAGAAAATAGAGACAAAAAAGGATTACTCATTTGTTTTATGTTCTTTCTTCTCGTACAGGAGACTGAGGGAAACAGGAAGAATGGACTGTGATGACAAAGAGCTGATGCTGAATTTTTTTTTTAAATGTGGTTGATTTCCTCATTGGCACATAACATTTATTTATCCAAATCTTACTTTCTGTCTTTGGGGACAAAGTTAAAGAAGTTCTGATGGAAAATGTATTTAGATATATCAAAGGCTTACTGAATAGCGAATTCCAGAAAATAAAGACACATTATCAAGGACAAAGGTCTGTAATGATATGAAGCAGTGCTTTGTCTTCACCCAATCTTTGCCAAAATACTTATTTGAATTTAAAGAAGGTCTCAGTTGTAAGTTACTCTATTCTACAGATATCCAAAATGTTGGAAAACAAAATGCTATCACTGTATGATTCTTCCTTTTCTAACCTCCAGTAAATTTAAATAGTTTAAAAACAAACAGAAATTTCTTTATATCTGGAATAAAATTTAGTCTGATATAGATGTTAAAGTATTGGAAAAGAGTTGTGATTTGGTTTACCATTTCTTGTCTATAATGAATGAATCATCCGAAGGCAAACTTAAGATGTACCTCCCATTAAATTTACCCAGAGCTTATTTTCAGTACTTCATTTCCAGCCTTATGTAAGGAGGCCTATCAGGATTGTTTTTATTCTGTTATTAATTGAATGGTCTGGAGAAGTGAATGATTATACAGCATAAGAAAATAGCTTAATAATAGAAGACAACGCAGTATTGGAACTGATTCCAAAGGAATTAGATTGCTTATGGCCAATTACAGAGTATAAATAAATAACCTGTGACCAGCTATTAAAGCATTTGGGAATCAATTTTAGCTCAATAAAAAGAGGTTGCTTTGTTTTAGTTTTTATCAATGAGTGCTTTCCATAGAAGTAAAATAAAAAAAAAATACCATATGTAGATTCTTTCTAGTGTGATAAAAATAGTCTCCAATGAGACTTGGGACATAGTTTCTAGTTTCAGCTCAGGACATGTATTTTTTTATTGTATGTGAAAAATTCATGCTATAGTTTCCTAACTTACAGACTCCTGTGTGAAATCTTGTTCTTAGAGGGTCCAAACAGAAGATAATTGTCCAAGGAAGGTTTACATCACTATGTCAGCTAAAGAACAAATCATTGTTCTTTTACCAAACCCAGTGTGTAACTGTGCCAGGCTTAAAATCGACAACTGCTATCATATTAACTACAAACTGCCTTTAAAAAGGGAGAAAATTTAGGGGGAAGATGCAGGCTGGTAGCATTAGAATGGATATAAAATTTGTTCTTCTACCCCTAATTTAAAAAAAAGGGAAAGCAGGTTGGCATTATATTTGCATGACAAAGAAAGCAATGCAAACAGAAAGTGGCTCAAAATTAATCTCTTAAGATTTAAGTTTGAAAGGAGAATATAAAACAGGGAATAATTTTAATTTGCTTTTTGAGGCATCTGTGGTCTTGAAGGGCCCACTGCTTTGGGGGAAAGAGGTGTGCCTGTCATTCAGACTTATGTGGCATTAACAGGGCAACAGCGTTCATTTATCTTTGCTCTCCCATATGTAAACATCTTCCTTTTAACTATCTCTTTGTAGTTTCAAACTGAAGACTATGTTGCTGCTGATATATGAGCTCATTTCTACTTATCTTAGGCTTCTATGGTAGCTCTCTGCCAGTATTGAAATTCAGAAGAACACAAAAGTGATGCTAGCATGTTGAGTTAGTATCTGAATCAGAGAGCTTAGTGCCTCCTGTTTTCTTTAGGAACGCTGCGTCACTGTCATTTAGTAACCCTTATAACATTTTGCCTCCAAGTGAAGCCTATGAGCCAGAGTCAGTCCCCAGCTTGTTTATCAGTGGTCAGCAGAAAGAGAAGTTACAAAGTGGAGAGTGAAGGTTTAGCCACATAAAATATTTTCAGTGCTTTTAGAGCTAATGGCTACAATAGTAAAGAGAATAGGGCCTGCATTTTTATTTATTTTTATTTCATTTTCCTTGTAATTTATTTTTATTGTGTTGTACCAAATTTCCTTTCAAAGATAGAATTGATTTTTTATGATCTTTTACTACAGAGCATTTGAGATGTTTTCCCTTAAGTATCATAGAACTTAAATTCATCTTTTTTTGTTTACCCAGCTAATTCTTAACGAAGATTTGTTCATCCAAACCCTAAACACGCATTTTTGGTAGATTGGAAATTCCCACTGGGAAAATAACAAAGTCAACAGTATTAACTTGTCTCGGTTATTTTTCTCTCATTACTGAGACAAAATACCTGATGCCCATAATTATGGAAGGAAAGGTTTATTCAGCTCACAGTTTGTGGAGGTTTCAATCCATAATCAGCTGGCTCCAAGGGAGAGTAATATGGCAGAGGGGCAACAGTTCAAGGTCGCAGATGATGACACAAGCAGCAAGAACAAAAAATGGGGGAGGAAGCCTCTTTTCCACTCTTATATTGTATGCAGGCTACCCGCCCTAGGTGGGTCCTTTACACTCACACAATCTCATGCCTTCCTCTTGCACAGGCTCAGGATGTTTACAAAGGAAGAACCCTGCCCCTCTCCTGAGCTAAACTTCTGAACTTCTCAAATTGACACAATGTATCAACCATTACACAACTACAGCATCAGTCCTAACTGTTGGTGTTAATGTTATAATATGTGTGTAATTCAAGCACATAAAGAATATGTACTGCTGGATCAAGGGCTTCTCTCATTTAAAAATCCCAGGCAATCTGAAGAAATTACCATCACTCTGATTTTAGAAACAAAGAAACAAATTCATAAAGTTCAATACTATCAACATATAATTTTCAAAAATTAAGGCATATATTTGTCCTACAGATATAACATGAGGACTTTTTAAGGAGTTTTGCATACTTTATTTAAAAAAAGAAATCCTCCTTAAAAAGGAACCAGTAGTACAATAAATCTTACTTAAATAAGGATTCAAGGGACCAAAGCCATTAGGATTGATGGGAAAAATCTGATCTATGTTGTAAAGACAGACATGTAAAAAAACTGACTGGGATTCTGTTAGACTGAGGTGGCTGTAGGGCCCTGAGTTCTAATCTAGGCAATCCAAAAGCCAAATCAGCATGAAGGACCCCTCAAATCCTAGGGAAATGAAAGTCAGCGTCACCGGTCAGAAACTGTCAGCTAGCCTGTGAGAAAGAACTGACAGGTTCCTCCCTTCCTTTACTGCTCTCCAGTTCTTTCTTGACCTTGTTTCCACATGCATCCTCTGGACGTTTTGCCCTCCTGCCCTGTGGAGGAAATCTGCACCACTTCTGTTCTCGTGATGCCCAGTGCATGAATTACAGTTTGTTCCACTAAATTGATTAATCTTTACCACGTGTCAGTTCATTTTTGACAATACAAAACTGACTAACAGACTAGAATGCAGTTGGACAAAAGTACAATATCTCTAGGGTCTTTATGCTGAGTGAAAATCATTTTATTTTTTGTTGGGTAAAAATTATTTTCAATGTGCTGGACTTCTATAAGTTTAACTCTATGTTTCAAAGTCAAACTCAGATTAAGAGTCAGTAGGAAGGCAAATGAAAAGAGAGTTCTTGGTTAGGTGGTTTGGATAAGGCTACCTTATGATTTTAAAAGGACCAGCCGTTGTCTTTGTCCTTTATTTCCAAGTTTGGAATATTTTGTTTAAAAACAAAAGTTTTACTAAATGTATCTATTAAATGGGGGCAGATTGGAATTCACAGGCATACCTCCTTAAATTGATGGTCAGCTCACAGATAGAAAACTTGAAAGCTGGCCTAGGGGCTGCGGCCCTTCTCCTTTTTATTTGTACACATATGTTGTCCTGTCCTGCTGGCTTTCACATACCACATGCTAGTATAGGGGAGGAAAAGTAACATCTTTTTGTTACCCATTGTTGGGGTCTTGGCCTATAAGCCTTTAACAAAAGATATAATTAACATGAGGAAAGCCTAATGCATCTGTTTCACCCAACTTTTATGTGATGTTGGGAACACTCAGAAATGAGGACCAACCAGAACTCAGGAGGCTGACACAGGGGGTTGCTGAGGGCTTCAGACCTGTTTGGACTACACAGCAAGACTGTGTCTTAAACAAAATAATGAGGACCCAGAGTCCCAGGGAAAACTGTATTTTTATTGCTAATTCTATTGAAAAAAAATTAGTAGTTGTGGAGAAACACATTTGAATAAAAAGGGTTTCATCTAGTGTTGGTAAAGTGATGAGAGCTGTGCAGCACGACCTGTTTGTTCAAATTCTTCTTAGTCTCTGGGTATTGAGCAGGGCCTCTCCAAATGAGGGCCTTATGATCCTTTTTTGGGCTATGTAGAGTAGAAAAGTCCTTCAGGGTTATATTTCTCCTAGGTCAGCAATTCTAAACATAAAGACATCTCGGGGCATACTCTGCCTTCTCCCTCTGGCCAGACTGTCATCTCCATGGAGGAGGCCTAGGTAATCACGACTATGGAGGAATAAGCAAACAGCCCGTTGCTAGACACAGGTGCAAGTCTCTCCATCCTTCTTTTCAATCCTGGCCTTCCTTCTAGCCGTCACACTCAGTGACAGGAGTCACTGGTGAGGAGGTAATATGCTATTTTTGACAACCCTTAGGCTGTAACTACTTGTTAGATCCTTCTTGTGTATCTCTGTCTTCCTGAGAAACCACTTCAAAGATACCACCATGTATTACAGCAGCCATTGACATTTTCTAACTAATCTGTCCATAACTGTAATGTTTGTTTTGTTCCTATCCTATTTTGTAAATGGATGTATGTTTATTATTATGTGTTTCCTACAACAAGCATTGAGAATAGTTAATGATTATTCAATAGGTCACTCATGTATAGCTCTATTCATTTTCTTTAGAAGTCACTTTGAAGATACCAAAGTATTGTACAACAACTATTGATAATCTCCTACCTCTTTTGTCTGTAACTCACTATTATTTGTCTATTTGTTTTCCTGAGAAACTATATTGTAGATAACAATATGTAAAACAATAACCATTAATAATTTCCTACCACTTTGTCAGTAATTTGGTAAGCCTCCCCCCATTATTATGTTATCCTTTTACTCTTTAAAATAAAAAAAATTTTAAAAAATAAACATACAGACATTTTATTGGTTGTGTGAGTCTTCAGTACTGAAGGCTCTGGTGTCGTGCACAAGTTTGGGCAAATAAGAATGTTTTGGCTACTCTTGTGGACTGTCTTCTGTTTATAGGAATCAACCTAAAAGATTATGATTGTTGTGCTTCAATGGGAGAGGAAATGTATTGCACCTTTCCACTTTGATTTACACAGAAAGGAAAGGGAATGGCAGAAAGTGACTTTTCTAGGTTTTATAGCTTGCTTTGGATGAGAGAAACAGTAGTTTCCATGACTCAATTCAGGAGATAAAGAGAAGGAGGAGACAGGAAAGTGGGAGAAAGGCAGAGTCCTTGCTTTTGAGGTCCTCCTATTTTTTTTTTCAGCTCAAAAGTCTTCTGCATGTCAAGGCACCACATACTGGCTATCATCGTATTCTGAGCTGTAACATTAGTAAGCACACAGTGACTAACGAAATATAAAAAGATTTTCTTTCTCATTCATCTCTATAGAGTCTATTACACTGGTACATATATAGTGATAGATGTGGAGGCTACATGTCATTCTTTAAACTGTCAGATTTTAGATACTACCTTAGATATCAAATTGAAATTCTAGTTTCATTATTTACAGCAATACAACCTGAGGCAAATCACTTCACCTTCTATATATTTCATTTTTGTAATTTATAAATGGAGATAGTATTTGCAATACCTTAGAGAGCTTTAGTAAGTGTTGTGTTGGAAAACGCCTGTAAAAGCTTAGTGTGGGGCCTCCCATCCTTTTCCCGTTCCTCTCTCTTCCCTCCTGTGCTGTGTACTATCGGAATAAAACTCCATACCTTGGCTTTGTTCTCACACCATGTGCCCTGGAGATAGAAGAAAGTTATATATATCTGAATAGTGAATTTGAAAGAAGAAACTACACATCCTATTCTAACTCTTTTTCCCTTGTGAGCAAGGTGTACATAGTACATATCTGCTATTTCAGTGGAAGGCTATCTGCCATCAGATTTTGATCAGCTTCTCTAGCTATAGCTTATTACTATTGATCAATGAAACTTTGACTCTTCTTATTTCTTAAAGTGCTTAGAACCTGGGCAAGGAAGAATGTTATTCTTTGTTCACCTTCATTTTGGCTTGCAAAACCTTCTACTATAATTCATTTTAGATTGGGGGGTTTTGTTTGTTTTTAGATAGTTTTTTATATTCACTGAGGTTTACTTGTAAATCAGATAACATCATCAACATCTTTGGGTTATTGTGAGCCTGCAAGAATATTGTGTATGTAAATTCTGACCCCTGGTCATTGTGCTGTCTTCTAGCCAGAGTTTCTGCCCCACAGTTTAGTTTTGAGAATGCGTGTTGTTATGTTCAGAGAAACACTTAAATATGATACTTAAAGTTAAAAATACCAAATTTTGGACATCTACATTTGCAGCAAAAATAAAACTTTTATTGCTTTTGAATAATTACAATAGTAATTATCAGTCACTGCTTTGCCTTTTAAGAAATGTAAAGAGTATATTTGGACTCAAGCTTTCCTTGTGTGTAGTATTAGTTGAGATTCACTTTATTACATCAAACCATTCACATTTAAAATCCTATGCTTACATAATGGATATTAAGCATAAGTTGTTTCTCATAGTACCAAGTAGAAAAGTTTACCATAAATGTGAAAATTTAGTCAGAAAAGACTTTGGTCAAATAACTAGAATTTGTTGTTATTGTGAATATAAATTAGAAATCAAATGGATGACTTTAAAATATATCTTTCATTATGGACAAAACATAAATAATTCACACATAAATTTCATGTCAGTTTATTGCTGATTTCCAATTAAATCCAAATTAAAATAAATTCATTTTATTGCATATAGTTTGTTTCCATACCATTATTACTTTAAAGAATTCTTGTGTTCATAATTCTAAACTCTGTGGACTGTGAAGATGCATATTGTGACAACTATAAGACAATTATTCAGACTGTTTTTGGTGATACAAAAAAGGAAAGAAATGGGATTTTTTTTTCTCCTCTTTGTGGATGATTCTTGTTACGTGCAAAGAATGGACATCTTTTAGTAGCTCTGATAGTAATTGTGCCTTTAAACCAGGTGTGGTTTGCTTGGATTCCTGAGAAGCCATACTTCATGTTTGCTTTCTCTTTGCAATGGTCTTGTTAAAACCAGTTTGCTAATGACTCCCTAAAGCAAACTCGTTTGCCGAGCAATACAGTGTGATAAATGCTTATTAGTAAATGCCACACTCAAGATTTACTTGGCTGAATTGTCCCATTGATTGTCATTAATTATCATGTTTATTCACAAACAAGCTTCTATGTTCACTTGTCACTTCAGCAATTTAGATATTGATTGGATCCATTTGGACGTGTAATACTTTTGAAAACTTGTCAAAAGGTACAAAAGATTGTACTGACAGGCAACAGAACAGAACGCTACAGCATTATGTTTAAGTAGTTAATCATTTCTAGAGAAGAAAGTGCTGTGACTTCCAAAATGAATAAGCTGGAAGAATATGAGGCAGTTGTCGTGGAAGGCATTAAGACATATTCGTGAGGTTTCAAATAAGCACACTGGTAATCAGTAGCATTTCACCTGAAATCTTTAAGAATAAAAACATCATACCTATACCTTCAGTACCTAAAGCAGGGGGGTGGCAGGATATAGGGCAACACCCTAGGATAATTAGCTTTCAGCAAGAACCTGGCTTCTAGCAATAAGCACTTATCAAATAGTATTGCACACTACAGTAATGAAATAGAAGAAACACTGGAAGAAAATCACAAACCCATGTCACCCAACACCAGCTTGTATCACTTAATTGTGCTATTGGGCAAGATATTTGTCATTTAAAACTAAAGGATTCTGACTCATATAGGACGTAAAAATAGAGGTATATTCAGGATAGTTACATTCTCAAAGGTATTGGTTTTCATATTAACCTATCCCTGCTACATAGGCACCCTTATTAAATTTCAAATACATTGAGAGTGATGATAACCTCTTTTTCAATATGTAATTTTCAGCATACAGTGAATCTGGCATGGTCATTACACCATGCATGTTTACATGAACAAATTAATGGCATAACTTCTGAATGTTTGAATAAGAAAGAGATAAAGCTTTGAAGAAGGTAGAGAATGTGTGATTCATTTTGTTTAAAGAAATCAAAATTTATCCAAAGTAAAATATATTAGCAAGCACTTTCCAAAGCATATTCTCAGAATTTCTAATTGCTAATTCAGTTAGATGCTAGTTGACTTTTTCCCAGCACATACTACCTAACATGCATCAAATAATCAGGATATCATTTTTATCGTTTAGCATCTTGTAGCAGGTTCTGCTTGGATTTTTAAGACTAAAATAGGCTGAAAATTAGACTTGCTCTCTCCCATACTATTTGTTTATAATATTCCTGATATCTACTTTCTTCTTTAACTCCTATCTAAATGATGTAGGGTTTTGATATTCAAAGTGCCGTTCCCCTGGCCACTACCAAAGAAGGAACTTATGATAAAGCATATTTCACTTTTTCCTTCATCAGGAAAAATGCTGATTGAACACAGCAATGGGCTCAGTGATGCTGTGATTTATTTTTTCACTAGAGCTTCTTATATAAATCTAATAACAAGTGATTGGTGGATCTGTACATAAGGTAATATTGATTTACAGAACCATATAAAGTTATGAGGAGTAATTAGGAATATCCAAAGGATGTGAAGAGAAAACATTTAGAAATTTCTATATTAAAAATCTCCTCAATGGTAAGAATTCCAAAGTCATGCATATAGTTGTTGTAGACATGAGTCTTCTTAAATTTTTTTCATAGAGTTGTAGATCAACATAATCCAGAAAAAGTGCACCTAAATTAAGGTATCACGGTGTATTGCCTAAAGTCAATTCCACGTCTGTGTGACAGCACTGCCTTGGGATTTCTTAATTCACACACTGTAGATTCCTTGATTTAAACTTCTTACGAAGGCAGATGTTTGTTCCCGTAGGTCTCATATATTATTTGAGTATGACTCATTCATAGTGTTTGTTCAAACCTTTCTTTCTTCACTGTGGATTATTTTTTCCAAGACGATATTGTTAGAACTGCTCCTCCTTAAAACAGATAGGATCTTTAAAAATGGGTGCCCTTGGTGTCTTTTGGAGCTCCCCAGTAGATGAATGTTCATTTCTTATTTTAGAGTGGAAGGACCTTGTTTGGCTGCAATAAGGAGAATGTCTACATGGACCCAGCCTTGCAGCCTTAGGAGACAGTTTTGTGTTAGAAGCAATAAACCATGTCATTTCACATTAGTAGTTTCATCCTGTGCGCTCTACCCTTCCAGCAGCTCTGCCTGTGATGTCTCAATCCCAGTTATGTAAAAGTGAAACAGTTACCAGACTGTACTCTCCTCCCACATTCAGTCTTGCAGACTCATACACTGATACAATTAATTTTCAAACTGTCCTTTTGATAGTAGCACTAAGCTAAGTATTTATTGAAACAGTAGAGATAGAAAGTTTCCTTCTCCATATTTTTTCTTCTATTCCAAAATTAAAAAGAACTAAGCCTGAGAATATTTTTTCTTGTATAAGAAGTATTAAGAATGATAACAAATATTTATTAATTTATTTCTTGGTATCAGAGCAATGGTAACCATATGGCTTATATAATTTATATATGCCACAACCCTTTAACACAGATTTATGATAGTCACTTCACACACGAGAAAACCAAGGTTAAATAAAGGTTAAATTTCACTAGTTTACTCAGGTAGTACAAGACAAAGCTGGACTTTCAGGTAATAAAAAAGTACCAGGCCAGTGTTTCTTACATACTAGTGTATAATATCTACCAGTTGTATCACACATGTATAATATCTACCAATTATTTCACATGAGTGCATGAGAGCTGCATTTCCTTAGCTAAGTGCGTATATTCAGTTTTCTCTAATTCATTCTATATTCACAGCCAGGTATTTCTTTAAGAATCTGTGCATAGAAATACATGTGTCTAGATGTGTATCGATGCAAATGTTCTAATGCTAGAAATCATCCAGTTGGGCTCAGGTTAGAAAATCTAATGGACAACTTTATCATTTTGCATCAGAAAATGGCAACACACCTGTATTCAGTCCAAAAAATATTCTTTAAACTGTACATTTTTTTTTATTTGGTAGCATAATGAACATGTTACTTTTGTGAGATTTTCACAGCTGAATGTTTCATGAAACAAAAAACTTTATGGGGATTACAGTTTTCATACGTACAAGTATTTAACTATTTACAAATAAATACCAGCTTTGGGATGGTTGAGGGATTTCAGGGAAAAAGTCTGCTATCAAGCATGTGCAGAGCTTCTTTTTCTTCATTTTCCTTTCCAAACGTTGTGCCACACTGGGAACTTATAATTGGGTCCTGCTAAGTCTGCCAAGAAATTGTTTTCAATTTTAGTGCTTTGCTATTTCAGCTGTTTCAAATTACATATATCCAAGCTGTAGGAAACATGTTATCCTGAATGTTCTAAGGATTTTTTTCAAATATATCTCACTTTTTGTTTTATGTGTTATAAAAGTTAACTAGAATCAACAAGGACACATAACCCAAAGATTCCCGTTGATGACTATGGGCTTTATAACTGAGTCTTAATGGTCTGCATTTTTTGTATTTACCAACTAAGCTTCACAATGACTCTACAACTTGGATACTATTCACCATTTTTTAGGAATGAAGATACTGATCTGGGAAGTTAAATAAGTGACAGTGTATTATGCCTCATGACAATTTATGTGACTGTAAATGTAAGCTTTATTATGATAACATAATTTTTAAAAATGTGTTTTATATTCCTGTTAATGGCTCATTGTGACCTTTCTTACTTCTAGGAGCTATTTCATACAGGAAAAAGCTTAAATTTTGCAAAATTACATGGCCAGCTCAAAATTGCCTTGTACATGAAAGTTGAAATCTAAATTTTTTTACTTTTTAAATGTGCAGTATGTGATACATTAGCTTGTTGATTATTAAATCAACTCTAAGCAAAATACCCCTTAAAATTGGCTGAAACATTAATAAAATGTACCATCCACAAGTGCAGTACCATCAGGGAACATTCCCCATCCTCTTTCACTAGCTAAGTTTTGTTCTTTCCCACAAATCAGCTTTGACATTAGATTGTATTCTCCAAAGTAGCAAGATGGACAGCCCTATATGGCTGGGCATCCTATTTCTGATTCCACAGTTCTCGTTATAGGTCTATAGTTACAGATTTTAATAGATACTGAAACTGTAAGAGTAATTAAACTATAGGTAGATCTTACAGAACTGGATACATAGAAATGCAAGCATACAGATAGAGTGATGGGTAGGTAATAGAAAGAGTGATGTTGTCTGTATCTGCAAGCTCTGTACCTGTCCCAATGCATCACACACTGTGGGCATCCAGTACATACTTACTGCATGAATGTTCAAGGAGGGGAACGATGGATTCCTAGTCATGGAGGATTGTTTATTATTTCTCACCCTCTGAATATAAGTGGAGCCCTAACTTGGAATTGGTGTCTTCTGAACGTACAGGAATATATTTTCTACAGTTGATTCTGGCTTGGTCTTTATTACATTCAAACTTTAAAAAGGACACCAATACTCTGTGTGCACACACATGTGTACGTGGGTTAGGAGAAAAGGAGAAGAGTATATTTTAATACTAGATAGAAAATCTTGTATTGCAAAGAAAGAAATAAAAGAAATAGATCCTTTAATTTTTTTATATTACACACAAAAGAAATAGATCCTTTAATTTTTTTATATTACATAGATCTTAAATACATATTTGATTACCTCTAAAAAAACATAACGCATTGTTTGTTGATAAAATCTGAATATTACTAAGTTCTTCCACCTACTCTATTGAGCTGAAAACCAGCTTTGTATAAATTCTACCCTTTCATTCTGACTTTATAGTAAATAAGTAGTTTTTTCCTCAGAGAAAGTAGACATATATGCTAATTGAAGGATTCTATTCCTATGGAATGTCAGAAGTTTCTACCTTCAGATATCCATTAATGCATCTTTACAATTTTAATTAGCTACTCAGGTTGATCCCTGAGAGATAGAATATTTATAAGTGGTGACTCTAAAACAAAACAAAACAAAAAATCAAAATACTCTGCCCGCAAGGACATTTATCATCTGACATTGGAAAAATATTTTTTACCCCAATTCCATTCCCCCTCTTGGCTGGATAAAATTTCAAGAGACTCTAATGTACTGTCTACAATGGAGAGTCCAAATTTTCCTATAGTGAAGAAAGTCTGTACCTGCATCCCTGACTTTCTGACCAGTTCTAACAGAAAAATTACAATTTCTTTTCTCTTTGTGTGTGGTTTCTGCCTGGGGAGAAAAACGAGGGCCAGTATCTGCAATCAAAACTCTGTAACAGAGGCACAAGATGAACGGTGTTAATGAGACATGCTGCACACTGGTGGACTGTAAGAGGAGCTTCATAAACATTTATTTCCCTAAACATAAGAGAATCATAAAGTCTTTGCTCAGTACACTGAGCAGCACTAATCTAATTTCATTACTTGTCATGGAACAATGGGACTGAGAGCCTATTAAATTCGTCGAAGCATAATTTCTCATGATAAATAGCCAGGAAAAAGTGCTATTTAACCTGGGAACAGGAAATGGGTCTCCCCAATCCTGGTGCTGTCACAAGCTGTAAAGGATTGTCTTAGATAAGTCCATGCACCTGCAGTATTGAAGGTGTCCACTAAATGATTCCACCCTCTTATGCTTGGTTCAGAGCTTCATTTATTTTTATTAAGAGCAGATGGAGGTGGAAGTCCGCTGAGCACTTTATTAGTGTACCGTTATTCACTACATAGCAGCCAGTAGAGCACAGAGCAGAGATTTCTGTCCATCTGTTCATTTGCCTCTCTCTGTCTCTCAGGGCCAAGTGAACAACTGCAGCTGTAGAGTCAATGAGAAGAATTCAAAGTCTGAAATGTTTTGGAGTACTGCATCTTCATAAAGATTGGGCAAGTTTACTAAAAGTAATTCCTGAATTCCTGTCACATCTAAATGCACTTTACCTATTATTGCCTTGTTGTATAGGAAAAGGATAATTTGCTGAAATTACTGAGAGCTAAGTGCATTACCTCAAATGCTTTCTTTGGCTTTTCTCTGTTTTACATTTATATATTTTAAGTAAGTACGCTCACATTAAAGGGATTTTATAAGTATGATACGCTCTATTTATTCAACTGAATAAAAAGTCATTTAACTGGAAGGTAGTTTACATCTTTAGAATATTTTCTTTTTAATTTTCAGGTATGTCTTTGTGATCAGCAACAATACTTAGACATTTTTCAGAGGAAAATCTTAAACGTCTCAAAAATTTAAAGTTTTCATAATTTCATTTTATTACCCTAAGAAATAGTGTTAATAGTGGAAGTTGTGTTTCTAGCCACAGACTCAACATTAAAGTGAAAAAATATTCACAAAAAGGCACATAATATTGGGATGTTTGGTCATGTAAACTAATTAAGTGATTTCTTTGATGCTTAACTATTAAAAAGATACACATTTTGCAGTAGTCAAATAGTGTATCTAGGTTATAAATCTCTCTTCTGCTTCATAATGAATCTGTTGACACATGTCTTCTCATATTGGGGTTAGATGAGTGGACTGTGAAACCCCGTATTTTGGAATGGGTATTTGTGCCTGTACAAACTCTTTTGTGGGCACCTGATAAATTATTATATGCCTTTTTGGCCTCAGGCATAATTATCCTTACTTACATAAGCACTGGATGAATACATGGCCTCAATGCCTTAAAGTGATTTAAACCCACGGCAATGACTTGGAGAAGGAATTTGATCTACTTCCCTACTTGGTCATACATAGTACATGGTTATCAGATAATCTTACCTCTTCTTGTTGAGGAGAAGCGCATACATTTTAAATGAGTTTTAAATTATGCTTATATAAGCTGTGGGCTATGCAATGTTTTTATGAAGGTAGATGATTTCCTCCACTCATGTTGATTTTTCTTCAACTTTGAGAAAGAAAACGTTTCATTTGATAAAGGTTTCATTTGAAGTGGGGTAATGTGCTTAAAACTAGCCAGTTTTTAGGAATACAAAAATCTGCCTTAAATTTTTGAGAGCTCAGCAAATGAGACAAACACCAGAGTCCCTAAAGTGAAAAAAAAAAAAAACTTTATTAAAATAAAGAGCTGTCAAAATTGTGTGATTAGAACTCTTAACTTCTGGTCTTTGTGTTCACTTAGATGAAATACTTCTCAAACATGTATAGAAAGACAATGTATTAGTCAATGCTCACTAAAAAAACAGATTTAATGTAAGATATATAAATATGTAAGAACTTACAAGATAAGCTTACAGTGGCCACCCGCAGAGTCAGGTGTGGAAGAGTATAAAGGGCTCTCTGTGTGCTGGAGCTCCAAAGGATTGTCCAAGGTCAAAGGCATGGAGCTCACTGTAGTGTCCTGTGCAGATCCATAACAGGAACCTGAAGGGTCTGCGCTGAAAGTCAAGAGGCAATATTCAAGGTGAAGGTGAAGACTGGTGCTCTTCCAAAGAGACAGAAGCGAGCTTTCCTCCTTCATTTCCCTTTTACTCATCCAGGCTAGAAGCCTGCCAGTTGGTTCTATTTTCAGAAATCCCTTCAGCCACACCAGAGTGATGCTGATCCAATGTAGTTGTGTGTTTCCTCCTCAAGGTGACAAAATCAGTTAACTATCACAGACAAAGAATATATTCAACCCTATAATTTCATTTTAGCTGCATTATTACTTTCAACATTCATATAATTTTATTGTGCTATTTGAACTACCTGGGCATGGGAGTATAGACCAGTAATTCCAGCACTCTGGGAGGCTGAGGCACGAGTATTGCCAGTCCATTCCTAGCCTGGGTAACTTAGTGATTTAGCAAGATTCTGTCTAAAAATTAAAAAAAAAAATTAAAGATGTTTGGGGTTGTAGTTCCATGCAAAGATCCTTGGTTCAGTAACCCATTACCACAAATACAAAAACAAACTATAACCTTCTAAGTTTTATAGCTAATATTTATTGAGTTCTTATGATGTTTCAGGTATCATTACATGATACATATGATAAATATATTATATATCTTATCTATCATATGATATATATTATATATCATATCAGTAAACATATATGTTTTTTGTCATGTAAACAACCATGAGATAGGTACTGTTTTTTTATAGAAGGGTATGGAAACTTGATGCATAGAAAAATTATACTTGTTCTCAATATCATTCTTCTGATATCTGGTAATGTTCGAAGTTGGATATGAAACTTTCACTATGGAGTTTATACACTAATCTGAGGGTCAGGAAACTTTTTCTGTTATGGACCAGATAGTACATATCTCAGGATTTGTGAACCACCTGGCTTCTGTGACAGATAGCTGCTGCTACACCTCACATGCATCCATAAGCAATAAACAAATGGGCATGGCTATATTCTAATAGAATTCAATAAACTCTTCATAGACTTGTGACATGAGATAGAAAGTTTATTTTATAAACTGTTTTGGAAACATTTGAACATGAAAAATATTTTCTTAGCTTGTTGTCCTTAAAAAGAAGTGGTAGTAGCACAGATTTGGCCTCTTAATCGACTTTCTGTTCCTATTAGATAATACATGAGACGTGGTTATTTATAAAGAAAAGATTGTTTTGGCTCTGAAAGCCTGGCAAATCTGAGATCATGAACTGCCATCTGCTTTTAGCATACAATTTTGTGCTTACAATGGGTATTGTACAAAATGCTAGTTTATTAAGAGATTCCATTAAGAAGGAAGCCTAAGATCTAATGA
Organism: Chinchilla lanigera; assembly: GCF_000276665.1. NCBI lineage: Eukaryota > Metazoa > Chordata > Mammalia > Rodentia > Chinchillidae > Chinchilla > Chinchilla lanigera. The sequence goes on along the minus strand of NW_004955421.1, from coordinate 6,972,214 downwards.
ATTAAAGGATTGCTGAAGTCTATCCTATTGTTTTTACATTCCCAGTTAACATAAGCTTATTAAAGGCTCTGTGAAGTCCTGTATACTTTCTTGGCTACTACATATAATTTGATTTCTCCCAAAGTTGATTAACTAGAGAAGATTTTTTTTTTCCCCAGAGAAACACTTATTAGTATCTTGAGGGACTATAAAAATCATATCTTAAACAATAGCTTGTGAGACAGTGTAGAATACAAAGTCATCTCGTTTCATCCAATTTGAGAGATGTGTTTGGAGTTAATCTGATTCTGATTTTACCAAGTGATTTCATTTGCAACTATAGCAAGCTGTCCTTACACTCTATGAAGTGGCATCATTCTGCAGCTCTCCTCCTCTTTATGTTGATATGTTTCATAACTACAATAATACTATTTCTAACTTGCTGTGTTTTAATGACCTCACTTATGAAATTGGAGCAATAGCATATTCTGTCTTTATTAAATGAGTTATTATATTTGATGAGCTTAGGACCCTACTTGACTTTCAGTGTGTGTGAACTTAAATATTGCAGAATAAAAATATCATGTAATTATCTAACAATAAAGAGTTCAAGGCTCTAGACTAGAACTCTCCCACAGAACATTTTGAAATGATGAAAGTGTTTTCTATTTATATAATGAATATGGTAGCAACTAGCCACATGTGGAAACTGTGGCAATTATCAGGGACCCAATTTTCAAGATTATCTCATTTTCTTTCATTTAAATTTACAACCTATACGTGACTCATGGTCATATTATATCTAACAGTCCTAGGCAGAATGAAGTGGGTTGCAGGGTTTGTTCTGAGTATTCAACACCATTCTTCAGAGCTTGAATGTTTACCCAACCAATTAACAGGTATGTGGATATGTGTATGTGTAAGAAAATATTGTGTATGTGTGTATGAAAATAAATAAAGTGGAGCTCTTAGAAAATATGAAACTTTTTATTTTATCATTTTAGCTAGAGACTGAAGTGGTTAAAGCTAGATACGCCTTTGACCTATCAGTCATTTAATGCCCCATAAAGCATTATGAGGCTTTTTAAGAAATGGGGCTCAGGATCCTCAGTGGTGTAACTAACTGTCTGTAGATTATGGCACTGAGCAGCTCCGTTCCTTCCTGCATTGCTCTCATGAGCCGTAGGATGAAAAACATTTACATGCCACAGGTCCTGTTCTGACAAAGAACTGCCTTTGTGCAGAAAAAAAATATTAATATTCTTCCTGGTTGTTCACAACCTGACACACTTGGGGAAGCAGAAGATGAAGATGTTTTAATTCTCCTGTGTGAGCCACGGACGTCCATTTCTTTTTACCAGCAGGATTGAAAAAATAGGAGAGAGGGGTGACAAGAGAATGCTGACAGAGGTTGGGGAAGTTTGTGGACACTGAAACAGACTCTAAAGCAAATTATGTGATTGAAAATTTGAAATGAGAGAGGAGTATTGTCTGAGAGAAGTTTAAGAACTGAGATGAGTGCAGATGTTGAAGCAGTATAGAGCAGAGAAGATGAAGGAAATTAGCACTGGAATTTTCAGGCCAAATTGTCTGTGATACCAAATGAAACCAGGTGTATACCATGGAGTCCTTTTGTACTTATCCCTTTGATAGAGTGCAAGCCATTTACTGCTCCTCTTCTCCTGTCCCGAAGATCCTTCCTGTAGGGTACAATCATCAGTGCAAAATCACCTATCAATTTTCCAAAGTTGAAGACCTTGGATATTTCCCTATCTCTGCTGAATTCAGTAAGCCCCCAATTCACAGCCCCTCACCCTCATGTCCTGAGAGTGGATCTCTTTCTTTAATTCCCATCCCTCCAGACCATATTTCCATTAGCTTTCCTTTAGAGCATCACCCTGCTTGCCTTCGTACTGAAAGTTCATAACCTCTCATTTTCCCAAGGTTGCTGACATGGTTCCTGTAAAATGTAGGACTAGCATGTACTTATATTTTATGAAAACTTTATAAAGAGGCTCTTTGTAAAATTTTATTTATTTACTTATTATTTTTGGAAGTACCGGGGATTAAACCCAAGTAATATTCTGAGCTATGTCCCGAGCCCTGTTTTAAAATTTCTGAGGTTGGTTTTAGCTAAATTGCTGAGCTGCTCAGGTTGGGCTCAAACTCATGGTCCTCCTGCCTAAGCCTCCCCAGGATTATAGGTACATGCCTCAGCCTGGTCCTCCTGTCCTTGCTGGTCCAAGGACTACCGCCAAAGGCATTGAGTGTTTTTCATCAATTGAGTGTTTTTCATCAGTGCACCCCTTCCTCTCAATTTCTGATGTTCTATTGCACAAAGTCCGTGACGTGTCAAAATGGAGGTTTGTGATACAGGTTCAGTCCTTTCTTGACTCCTTTGATCTGGCTTCAAATTCCTTTATCCTATCTTTGTAGGCTTACTCCCCATGCCCCTTTTTTTGAAGGTTCGCTTCAATGCCATCTTATCTATCCAGCAAGCTGTGACCTATTCTTTCTCTGAACTTAGGGCATTCCTCAAAATTTCAGGGACAAGCTAAGATAATGAGGGGGTACAAGACACACTATCCCCAAATGTGGCTCTTGGGATCAGAGAAAATAGCAGAAGTAGGAAGTTTACTCTTGGAACAAGTCATTTCATCCAAGAAGGATTCTCTAACCTATCCATGAAACAATTCTCAAGGCCCTCATTTCATAGGTACCTGCATGTACAGACAAAAAGAACATCCTTATCTCTGAAGATACAGAGATACAGTGAAGAATCTGAAAAGAAAAAAAAAGTATTTTACTAAGTTTGCCCAGTTTATCACTATGAGATCATACTCTATTTCTGAAATCAGACTTCTCCATGACTATCCACTTGTTCATCAAGTTAGTCAAAACCTACACGGGTGTCCTGTTTCTTTTAAGTCTTCACTTCTCAAGGATTCTGTGTTGTATAACTTGTGCTAAACAAGTGTATGTGTTTTGTCCCATTTGTCTTTCTTTCTTTTTTTTGTTTGTTTGTTTTTTTGTTTATTTCTGGTAGCGGGAATCGAACTAATGACCTTGAGCTTGCCAGGCAGGTGCTGTGCAACTGAGCTAAATCCCCAGCCTCTTGTCTGTCTTTCATTACAGGAATCTAAGCCATGAACCTAGTAAGAAGTAAGGAAAGGGTGTTTCTGTCCCCAAACAGTACAAACCCTTCTCTACAGTTTTTCTTGATTCCTCCTTCTCTCTCCACCTCACAATTCTCAGTCCAACTGGTCTTCCCCTCTTTGGTTCTAGCATAATATTTCTGAACATCCCTTTATGGCAGTGGTGGCAAACCTATGGCACCAGTGACACAGCACACTGTTTATATCATTGAAAGCTCTAAATAGTTCACCCTGATTGCTCTATGGTGTCCTATAACTTTGTAATGTGTTTAATTCTTTATGACTATTGTTCTAGTCAAACATTACATTATCACTCCTTGAACGCAGATTGTTGGGCTTAATCTTACTCATAGCTTTAGAACCTGTGACAATACATGCCACATGGTGAATATTTAGTTTCTCAACAAATGCATTGAATATATAAATGAATGCATGTATTACTAAAACTCTAGGGTCCTGAGGACTCCTTCTGTGTTCTTGTTGTCCTGAACAAAGAATTGATCAATGTCAGGGCTGACCTGAGAAAGACATATTCAATAAAATATACTGCCCTCTACAAACAACACTGATCTGCTAAAAAGACCATGCTTTCCTCAGCAAACAGAACTGATGACCATAAAGAAATTTAAGATTAAGCATACAGTCTTCCTAACGCCAGGATGTCCAGCAGTGTCCACACACCTGTGCTGACTGCTTTTGGAAATTTGACCCCATATATTCCATCCAGATTCCCTGAGATTATAATCTCCATCCCCAAACTTTATATTTACTCAATCCCTTCTCCAGACCACCTACTGATACCACTCTGATTTCAACCTCTCTGTACCTAAAGGGAATTAGATCCAGCCTTTCCCCCACATGAACCTGTCTCCGGTGTTTCCTCACGTGCTGCCTTTAACAGTGAAGACACGAAAAGTGATAAAGGCAGTTAAGTTCTATATATATTAAAAGTATTAAAGTTAGGAGAAGAAATATGTTCTTTAGAGTGCATGTGACTCTGAGTAGGAAAGAAGTATGCTGTTCAGATACAGAGAGCGCAGTGGCCATGAGCTGAATGGTCCCCATCTTTTATATCTTTTATACTTCAAGATGACATCATACCTTGGCTGTCCTATCAAAAACTTGCTTGATTTCTCCCAAGAAGAGTTGAAGATATGACTGTTTGATTGTTCCCATGTACAAACCTTGGGCACATGTCCTGGATCTCTGTGACTGACAGGTCATGTCCATTTACCCAGAGGGCTGGTGGTCATGCCTACCTGCCATAATCTCCTACCTCACCTGGTGGTCAGAAAAAATAGAAACACTGAGGTAGGACAGAAGGAATAATAACTGGACAAAAAGGGAACAACAGAAAATAATTATATCAAAAGTAATAGCTTCAGAACATGAGCCCAACATGTTTTGTTGTTTTCTCCTCTCCCACAACACGATACATGAGGGAAATTTCTTTCACTTGCAGATGACTTGACCATTCTCATTATTTACAAGTGGTCCTCTTTCCCCTGTAGATAAACCATCTTTTCACCAGTAAACTAACCCACCACCAAAATACACAAAGATTATTTTACTATGGGTAGGTCATTCTCCTCATCTTCTAGATCAAAATCAAGGCCATAGATTATCAAATTCCCTAAATTTCCAAGGCCAAAACCACAAAAATATCACCAGTTCCAAGCTGTAGTTTGTTGATTTCTCTGAAGACTCCCCCTTCACTCCTGAGTTCATCATAAATCTCTGCCTCATAAACTGTTCCTGTGCTTCTTTCTGATGTGTCTGAAAAACTCTCTTTTTCCATAACTGATGTTAGCAAGGCTGAGCACTTATTCTACAAAGGGGTGGATTATGTTCCTTATTTCAGCTTTGGCAAGCTCTCTGACCCAGTCCGTGACAGCACTATTTAGCATTCTTTAATTTACCAGAGTGTATTACAACATTTTAAGCATTAGAATATACATATTGTGTATTATGCCTTACCAATATTGACAGTTTGTTTCTGTAATATATATCCAACAGTTAATAACTTTGAGAAGTAACACTAATAAATTGTGATTAATCTAGCAGTTCTAATGATAAATCATCTCTAAAATCCTGCTCCCCTAGTACTTGAAAGGTCTCTGAGGAATGGAACAACATGTTATGTAATTATCTTTAAGGTCAATAGCTTCTTGCCATATCCCCCAGCTGAACTCAGAGATTGAGTTCAGTAAGTGATTGGTTGTCATCAAAATGGAATCTGTCTCACTGATCCAGGAGAGAATGAAATTTGGCCTCTTCTTCTGAGTATGCATTGCACTTTCATCATGTAAAGCCATCATATAGAAATAGGAACGTTTCTGAAACACCAAACATGCAGTCTCTATTTTACAGACTTGCAGCAATGTTGTAAGCACCCCATCTCAGTAGAAGCTATTTGACTTAATTTGGATTTATATGCAAGGAAGAATCGAAAGACCTTTTTCAGCAAGGATAACCTATTGACATGTGAGAAAGGATGATAAATCAGTTCCTAAAAGGCCTGGGATTGTTTTTCCTCTGAAGAATCTTAAATGAGAAAAGCCGAGGAGGAACTAATGTGGTCATTTCAGTTGTCACTGTCATTATCAAGCAAAATGTAGGAAATAACACGCAAATTTACTTACTGGACACTGCAGTCAAAAAATAACAAGTGGGAGAAAATAAAGTTCCATAATCCTGCTATTGTATGTGGTATTTTGAGGGTTACAATTTCAAAGATTGCTATAAGAGGGGATCTATTATAATTGAAAAGCTTATTGCTTATTTTAGTAACTTTCACCTTTTTATTTACAATTGGCACTTGATCTTTCATTCAACAAAGATTTGGTATCATTAATACTTTAGAATTTAAAAAAACTGTCATCAAATCATGTTGTATGTGCTTAAAAGTGACTAATGTAGGCAAAAGTTTTATGTAATTAACATATTTATTAATTGCAAAATTCAGAATCCTAACTCAAACACAAAGGGTAATTTATTGCTTCATAGGACTGAAATAAACTTCCATTCAGGTGATACTAAATCCACAATTCATGCCATCGCTGTATGATCAGGAGCCTGTTTTTTCTTTTTTTTCAGTGCTTGCCTCTGCTTTAAAATCCATTAGTATTATTCCTGAGCGGTGTCTTTAGACATACTATATACACACTGCAACAAAAAGAACAATTTTCCCTAAAATTTATAGCAAATTTCATGAGGTTAAAACTGATTGGATCATTCTTGATGTTCTATGCACTTTTAAATTTGCTGCCAACTATGGGGGGATAGACTATTCTGATGAGTGAGCCAGAAATTATGTATTTAACCCTCTACCCCAAGAGTACAATCGGGTCCATCTAAACCACATAACTTGAATAGGGAGGAGGGATGGTTTCATTAAAAAAAAAGTAAGACAAAAGGAAATCTATCTCTATCTGTACCTCTCTCTCTCCATATATAGATATATATATCCATCTATCTCTCTCTATCTCTATTCTCTATCTCTATCTTCATCCGTATCTACAGTTCAAGGAGGTTTATTGATTAACCTGAGAGAGCCCTTTCTGTGTGAGCAGAAAGAGAAAGTGTCCTTACAGGTTAGGAGGCCTTTTGCATAGCATTTTTTTTGTGGGCTTTGGAGGTGTGGGTTGGAGAAACAGTGGGCTGTGGCGTTCTCCATGCTCTCTATAAAGTGCTGGCATGTCCTCTGTGACCTAAGTAACACGAAACCTACATTCTCTGAGATGGTAGGTGGGTTCTTTCTAATTGGCAGTGTCCCTTTCCAGGCTCTATCATTCCTGGCTGCAAAAGAGTATAGGAAATTGGGTTGTTGTTATTTTCTTGATTACTTCCTGCTGAGAAGAGATAACAAAAGTTTTTGGGATTGAGGGGGTCTTTTTTAATATTTTGGAGAATGAAGTCTTTTGGAGGTGTTTGTGAGTAGTTACCTGGAAAATGTCAACTATTTATTCCTGAAAAAAAATCTTTGGAATGTATTAATTATGGGGGGAGAAGGAAAAGGGAAATATACACTAAGGAGGTAAGGTGAGGTGAGAGCCAATGAAGAAGTGGAAACAGACCATTGGAAGAGCCTTCAAGGAGTTTGGAGTCCCATTCACAAAGGTGTTTTACCTCATCTCTAACAAGATGGGATTTGTTGGTTTAAAAGCAAGTTTGGCAGGAGCTGTGCCACTGCATTGTTTCACTAGTGTAAAACCTGAAAGAGTTCATTTAAAATAGGAGGTATGATAGACATTGTGAAATGATAGGAAAACACTCAAGGGTAAAGGGCAATTGGGATGTGGGAAAAGACTACAGAAAGAAGGAGAAATTTTGTATGTATATATATACAGGATAGTTAACATGGTTGTTCTACTGTATCCTATTTCTTTGCTGAAAGAAACTGTCAATGAGTCCTTGGTTGATCAATATTGCATGTCTCTATCTGTTTTCCTGAGAAACCACTTTGAAGATATCAATATGTAATACAACAAGCATTGTTAATTCCCTACCACTTTGTTTGTAACTCCATATTGCCTGTACTGTTCTTTTGCTATTTTGTAAAAGGTTGTCTGTCTGTTAATGTTTTCCTCCTTTTACTTTTAAAATTAAAAAAAAAAACTTAAAGGAAGTTTGTTCTTGGTGCCCTATGAAGCTATCAGGATACCAAGATCTCTATGGTTTTGCAGGACAGCTGAGGCCTGGGAATCTATTTGATCTTGCAAATGCCCCAGTTGGGTGGAGACTTCTTTGAATCCCTTGGTCAGTTCTTTCGACAGCCTGGTGAACTCTGAGAGATTCCTAGTACCCCAATCCTTGTTCCCACTTCCTGTGATTATTCCCAGGGTGACCAATAAAGAGACTAGCTGTACAGTACATTGTACTGTGACATGGATTGTGGGGGACATAAGGATGGGTAGACCAACTGTTGCTAAGGAAAGGGAGGGAATGAGGAGGCCTAATATACAGGTTCTGGTCCAATTGGCAGATAAGCAAATTATATGTCTCATCTCAGCAGACCCACAAAATGATCTCTCAGAAAAGGATCCCAAGGTCAAATCAAGGCAAGAGGAGGAGGTCTGGAGTAGGGTCAGGAAGTAAATGGCGTACTGTCTTGAATTTGTGCTGTATATGAAGGGAGAAGCTAAAAGTTGCAGCTGTGGAAGAAGGAATGTGTGAGGCTGACCGTAATACTGTGGGACCCTCTTGGCTGAGAATGGAGAATTTTTGGTTTAAGAAAACTACCATCAGGTGTATTAAGGTGTGTCTTGGTTACTTTTTTCTCACTGCTGGGACAAAATACCTGAGAGACCCCCCTTCACATCTTGTATAATCTTTCCTAATTGGGACCAAAAGGAAACATTAAGCCAAAAATTTTGATCGTTTACTCCAATTCCATGTGGTCCCAGTATAGACTCAATAATGGGGGTTCTCTCAGTGTTTTTCAGGATGAATTGCCATTAAGGGGATGGGGTGATGTGTATTTTCTGTCCTCTGTAATGTGCTGACCTGTCCTCGGAGACTGTTCGCAACCTGCTGATCATGTCCCCTGTGCTGTACATAAAATGAAACCTACATTTCTGTGAGATGGTGGAGGCACTTACACAAACTGGTGGTGCTCCTGTCTAGATGCCATCGTATCTATATAAGTCCTAGGGATATGGTCAAAATACACAAGTATGTAAAATAAATTTACACATAAATTACACCTAAACTTACTATGTAGTCCAGGCTGACCTCAAATTCCTGTACTGGGATTATGGGCATGTGCCACTGCACCGGATTTCATTTAATGAAATGGTACTTGACTTTATATAACAGCAGGCATCAAAATATTATGTTAAGTATAATTCATTCATTCCTTTGTAGTTGTTAGTAGATGAAATAAAATTACAGCAAACTTAGTTATAGATCGAATGAGGTTTAACTCACAAGTAATAAATGGGGTAGCCTCCACTTTATATGACATAATGACACTACCCCATCTTTGCACTAGCCAAACAATAGGTGATGTAAGGTCTGAACATAGAAACAATAGAAAAACTCATTGGCTAATAACACATTACATTTTTGTAAGGATGGAAGCAGTGAGGATTTCCTAATTCAGTTGACTCGAGTAAAGAGATTCTCCATTTTTAGCAAAAATTGGTGTGTTTCGGAATTTGTTTCATCAACTTATCAGTTTGATTAGGAGGCATTTGGCATTCCTGACTGCATTTTCATTTGTCTGGTACATTGGTCCCTAGGGCAAGAGCTCGGTCCAAAATAATGGCCTCCCATAATATTTGTTCAGCACAATGAATCACTATACAAATGTAGTACCTGTCTTTGTTGTGAAAAGGCGTAGATATATTAACAAATATTTACTGAGTATTTCTTGGATGCCAGCCATGACTGATCTTGTGTGTTTTTAACACTGGTTTTGATTCCTAGGGTTAGAAGTCTCCCATGGTGGACGTCTGTGTGTAGACATACACACCCTGGTGTCCCAGAGCCTAATGCATAGGAGACTTTCATTGTGAGTAAACATTTAAACAAGTCTTGACAACTACTCTTTAAAACAGCTGTTCTCAACTGGAGGCAATTATTTTCCCCCCAGGATAATTTGTCGATGTCTGGGCACATTTTTCATTGTCACACTTGTGGGAGAATGAGACTTGCCTCTGGAAATAGAGGTCAGAGATGTTGGTCATCATCCTGCCATGCACAGGACAGTTTCCCACAACCATGAAATTTTCTGGCTCCAAATGTTAGTACTGGGGGTGCAGGGATATGGCCCAGTAGCACAGCACCTGTTTGGCAAGCATGAGGTCCTGAGTTTGATCCTCATTACCCACAGAAACCAAAACAAAATAGAACAAGGAAACAAATGTCAGTAGTGCAAAGGATGAAAAATTCCGTTTTAGAATAATCTTATTGTTTTCTTCTAATGATAAGAAAACTAACACAATAAGTTCTACATTCACTCTGATAATAAATTACAAAAGCGTATGTTTTAACCATTTTTTTCTGATTTCTTGCTGTATTCTTAGATATCACCTTCCAAAATTAAATGTAAATCTGACAGGAATTTCCTGACATAATTGGGAAAACTGCATAGAAGGTCATGTAGTTAATTACTCAGTGGTATACAAACCATCATAATAAGGCTATATTCTGTTTCACTTTCCTCTATAACAAGCCAATTAGGACATTTTAAAATTAAAATATTGGATAGGATTTAGGAAAAGAGTTTACACTAAAACCTTGTTTGAGTTTTATCTTTGAACTAAAAGTCAAACAGACCAGGAAATGACAGAATCTTTTTCTCATGTTTCCTTTTTTGGAGAATAGATTTATCAAAGGCAAGTTGTAGTATTATATCAAAGTTCCAATTAGTTTTCCTGAAAGGTTTATGAAGCCAAGGATAGAGTGCTAAAATTCATCTTTACGAATCATTTTAAAGAAACTTTTCTTCATCTTCCAAATAATGTTACACCATAGGGCATATTGGACATATTTATATTTCTAGGTCATGGATGCCAAGATAAATTACTCATGAAAGAAATCGAATGTACATCATAATTACATACGATGGAAAGATTTCCATACATCCTGTAAATAAATGTCTTTTTACTTTTATATTAGTTCCCAATATCTAAGAGTTAGTTTTAAAAAGTAATATTAATGAGTACTTTATAAAATTGAAATGAGAAAGTGGAGGAAATATCCACAAAAATATTTAGAGATTATCGTCATTACTATGGGAATAATACTGTTAAGTGGAAAGAACACTAAATATACCAAAGTCCCAATGCAATATTGTAATTATTTTGTTTTTTTGAGATATCCAAAACAAACCAGAGATTTTGTGTTAGAAACTTTATCCAGCACTAACTTAGAAGAGTAATGTCACTATTTAATAAATACAAATCATTTTTATTGAATAAGTGGCCATTCATACTTTATATAATTAAAACCAGATATTTTCTTTTTTCCAAAACCCAATCCATCATCATCATAGAGGAAATATTGTATCCAGTTTGTGGATAGTCTAAAGGCATATCAGTTTATATAACCAGTTTCCAAAGTAGAATCTCAACCTCTAAAGTCAAGAAAATGTAACATAAAAATGCTTAGCCAAGCTAAACGGTATGCACGTGTATTCATTTAGAGGTTCTTATATTACTATGTTTAAGAAGTCACAAACTAGCATTTAGATTCAGTCTCACTAACAGTAATTCAACTTACGAGTTCTGATATCATTCAGTAGTTTGAATATTGACCTCTGATCTTCTTTCAAGCTGGTAACATGCCTTATGATACTGTCTCGTGACGCTGGTCCAGGGAGGCAAATCTTAGCTCTCATTAACCATGTGAGAAAAGGGTAAAGAGCCAATTTTCTGCAGTGTGCAATGGCACTAAATTTCATTACTTACTAGATTAGCTGTATTCCGTATATTCTGACTGAAGATATTTTCAGCATACAGTGGATTTATTGAGACATCACCTCATCATAATTCAGGAAGCATTTGCATATTTCCTGTATTAAGTACTCAGAGCTACTGCTTGGCTCCCCCTGAGATCAGTGCATTTTATAAAAATAATTAGCCTCCCTCTGATGTGGAGATATGTACCATCATACCATTTCTTCCTATTTTACTTCCCCTACTTCTGTGTCCTGAATTATTTCCTAAAATTAGTTATTACTTTAGACACATAAGCTCAAGACTATTTTATTTAAATCCATTCTAGGAGGAAGGAGCAAAGGATACTTACCAATAGTTATATATAAAAATATTAAAGTTGGTGTTTTTAAAGAGCTTAAGATCTGATAGTTATCCTTTGAAACTAAGACAAACACAACTATTTAGTGTATTTTTAATAAATTGACTATTCTACCTCTATGTATCTTTTGTACATTTTAGCCTTTGAACAGAAATTACAAAATACGTACAAGTATGGGATGATAGAATGGTTATGTATATATCTTCATGTATATATACATATATATATACATTCATCTATAAGAAAAAAATATGAAAGAAAGGAAAATTGTACAGTGTGTCTTTGTGGTAACCGATTTTGAAGCTTTAAAGTATCTTAATTTTTATAGTGTCTATTGAAATTTGGTGATTAGAGAAAGTAACACTTAAAAATCTTGTTTTATTTTCAAGTGGAGTCCTATCATAATTGTTCTAAACTATACCATTAATTTGTTATAGCCTCATCTATTATATGTTAATAAAGGACAGAGTTGCCATCTGAAAATGCCTTCTTTTGGTCCTTCTGTTGTCAAAGCAACGAGAGAAATGAGTCTTCTTTTTATTCATTTGAATGGTTAGCATTCACAGCAAGGATTTATCGGGTGGCAAATGTATACATACAGGTATACACATAGTGTACATACACACACACACACACACACACAGGTTGTTATCTTAAGACATTAGCTTATGTGATTATTGGAGCTGGCTATGTTGAACCAGCCAGTCAGGCTGACAAACTCAAATTAAAATTGATATTACACCCCTATTCAGGTGACAGCTTGAAAGGAAATATTCCTTCTGTAGTGGAGAGTTTCAATCTTCTTGCTCAACTGATTGTGTGAGACCGATCCACACGATAAAGAATTATTCAAAATGTATTGATTTAAATATTAATTGCATCTTTAAAAGAAATACCTCACACTAACATTTTCACTGGTCTTTGACAAGTAACTGAGCATACTAGTCTAGCTAAATTGAGAGATAGAAGAAACAATCACAGTGACTTAGCTTTGAAGAAGATAGACGTGAAAATACAGCCAGGGAACAACTTTGTCCTGTTAGAGAACACAAATAATAGGCAATTACTATGAAAGTTTGATAAGCAGTAGAGCTGAGTAGAGAAAGTTACTCAGAAAACATATTAAACTCAACCATAAAAACAAAAATAAATGTTTACCAATAAACCTGCACTATTGATACAGGAGAAATATAACTCCAAAACTCAGATGTCAAATGTGTTGAACTTGTCGTCTCATAACATCTAGAAATGAAGTTGTGATCCAAAGGAAGAAGTAGCAGAGTTTTATTGGAAACAGGGGAAGAAGAATAGCTCCTGGATTTCCAGAAGGGGACCTGAATGGGGTGGCCACTGAGGGCCTTGGTCAGGGGTAATTTAAACAGCAAGGTCACTATGTGGGTACGACATGGGTCAAACTCCAAATAGCCTACATAATTACAAGTATAGAGACTTAGCCAATGTTGATCCTACAGGAAAATGTGTGATATAGCACAGAGGCATGGAAAAAAAAAGGCATCTTTGGGAACAAATAGATAGATGCTTTTGTCACCCTCCAGGTCATCTGATGCTTATCTGGACTTTTTGAATCAGCTGATACTAATTACAGTATAATTTTATGTAACAATTTACCTCTTAGAGAGGTGTGTAGGCCTGGCTATTGCATCTTATCTTGATCCCTCACCTTCTTCAGATGCTCCTCCAGCTGCAATTCTAATGTATGTGTTTGTGTGTGTGTGTGTGTGTGTGTGTGTGTGTGTGTGTGTGTTTGTGTGTATTGAATTCCTCAAGGGCCCAGTGCCTCTCTGACTGTATATTAATTTATCTCTAACTTAGGTGCCTATAATGCTATCTCACAAGCTTTATCTATAATGTAAATGAATCAGGAGAGGAATAGTGGAAAAGATTCGGGGTGTATAATTTGGATATACTAGAGAAACAGAGGTCTTAGTGAATCTTTTTAGTCAGAGGGCTCCTTTGCTCATTTCCTTTTGATTCTTTAATACTACAGCATTAGGGATTGTTTCAACTGATTGATTCAGTGAAGAATCTCTACATGAGTCTTCCTAGAGTGGAAAGCCGCCCAAGCAAAGTCGTCCTCACACCTTTACCAGTTGGCATCAGTCCACTAAGGGCCAGACAACTCTGTTCTGGTCATTGCATCAGTATTCTGACTCCTCTCCCATTTCCAAAGTGAAAATTACATATTTGACCACCTCTGGAATCAGCTAGTATTAGTAATTCTAATCATCAATAAGTAATTAGCATGTATGTAAACCCATGTAAAAAAATGTATAGAAGAGATTTAATTATTTAACCTATTCTAGTATAAAAACTGCACTGTGGATTAATGAAATATACTGAAATTAGTGAATGCAAACAGTGGTGAAACTGACCAAAGTTAATGTGAATGACAACCGTACCTTCTAATGGCACTTTTATTTTAATGCTCTACTGGGAATTGAACTCAGTACTTTAGTATTGATATTTCCAGCACAGGATAGGCTCAAACTTGTGATATTTCTGTCTCAGTCTTCCAAAGTGCTTCACACTTTAAAATTAGAAATCAAATTCACTATAATGTTGCAGGTAAGTGATAGGGCCAGAGTTTCAATTAGTATCTACCCTGATGACCTCAATTTAATTAGAACATGTACAACAGATTTATTTCCAAATAAGATGATAAGAATTGAAGACAGGGGCCAGGTTATGTAGTCATGATGTAAAGATTATAAACAACCTATGAAGTCAGGACATTAAAATCTTACAAATGCTCATGTATATTAATTTAAAAACTGAAATTTAGTGTTTTTAAAATATTTTTGACCATGAAACCCATTTTAGGGTTGCACCCTCTCTTCCATCCTAGATTTGACCTCAGTGAGGCTTTAATGTTTTCCAGTGGCAAGGTGCCCTTTTCAAATTTTTTGAGTTCTGTGTCCACATCAAAGGGGAGAAATATAGTGGTTACTGAAATTTTAATCATTCTTGAGATTCAAACTTTAGCATCTTTTAGGGAGACATAATTCAACCCATGGCATATGAATAAATCTAAATTGATTCATTTTGCTAAATGGCATGGTTTTAACTCAAAACTGCAAGTGAGACATTTCCATTGCATGTGTATTTAGCCTGTAAGTTTTGTGAAGCCTGTGAATCCCTTGCAGTTGTGTATTCAAACATATATTATATATATTAGAATTTACTCTTTTGTAATGATGATGGCTACAGTGTGGGTGACAGAAATTGTAGAAGTTGGTTTAGAAATCTCAAGTCTAATTCAAGTGCAGCTCTTATCTATGCAGTCATGTCTACTTCTACAGTTTCCATGCCCTCCACTGTATACAATAAATGATGTATGTTTTATACTTGTTTTTAAAAGTTGTTATGGTGAATAAATAATATGTTTTTATGAACACATTGTAAGTCATGAACATACTTAAATCAGCACCAAATAAATAAAAACAAGACTTTTATAATCTTTTCAGAATTAGTCCTTTAATTATATTATGTTCTTCTTTCTTCTTCTTAGTGTTTAATATTACATGCATAACAGGCAAGCTTATTCACCAGCTTTTGAAGGCATAATCTGACATTAACCAACCAGAAAGCACAAAATTAATCACCATTTTCTGATGAATATAAAGTTTTCCTTTTTCTGTGACTTAAATTGGATTTTACTTGTGATTACCATGACCTTTTACTTAATTACATTCTAAAATAACTTGTTGGTTTGGAGCTAGAAATTTTATCATTATTATGTAAATTAAATTTGAGAGCAATGGTGATTAAAGAGTAAATTAAAGAGTAAATCATTGAACAAAGATGTTAATATTGTTAGGTCTGTAGTGTGATCTGGAGGTTGAGGGAAAATCTAGAGATAATAATTTTCAAAGTCCATGTCAATTTGAAATGATAATTTCTTCAGCATTAGACAACTGGAAGTAGTATGAGAGGTCTTTCAGTAAAACTTTCTTATTATCAAAAACAAAAATGATATTCACAGAAAAGTCATTGTTGCCAATGGAAAAAGTATGTTACTGACAGACCTGGTAACTGGTAGGAGAACCTGTGCGTGGGCTTCTGTCCATTGGGTGATGTTCTGAATTCACTGAAAAATACCGAAGTGATTTTATCTCTAATTTGCAAGTGATACCCACTCATTGTCAATACTTCATGTTTTCACCAATAACAGTTTAAATGTTTAAGATGATCTCAATTTGCAAAACTCATGCTCAGTTTTGTAGGGCTCATTAATATTCATGTCAGTGATTCAGAGATATTTTGGTTCCAGGACTCTTTTGCATCCTTAAACATTATTAAGAACCAAAAGAGGATTTCTTCACAGTTTATATCTCCATATATTCATTACATAAGAAAAATTTCCCCATTTATTGGTATATAATTAACATACCATATAATATTTCAATTTAAAAACTACTAGTGTTAAGAATAATTTTAGACATGGAACACAATGCCACATCACCACAGTTGGTTGTAGAATATTTTCATTGCCTCAATAATAAATTCTATATGATTTGGCTGTTGCTGCGTGACGCATTTGCCACCACTATCAGCCTATCTCCAGTCCCGAGTATCCACTAATCCCTTTTATACATTTATAGACAGATTTTGCAGTTATAGTTTTCCATATCTATGGAATTATATATCATGCAGTATTTTTTCACTGCCTTCTTTCACTCAGCGTAATATTTTCAAGATTCATTCATATTAGAGCATGTGTTAGCATTTCCATTCATTTTACGGTCAGGTAATATTCCACTATATGATTACAACACATTTTGTTTATCCATTGATGTAGTGATAAAATATTTATCATTTCTGTCTGTTAGCTATTAATTGTAGTGTGATGATAATAATCTGTGTATTAACTTTTGTGTGGTTATATTTTCATGTCCATTGAGTAGATGGCCAGGAGTGTAGTTGCTGGGCAATATGGAAACTTTATATTTAATCATTTGAAAAATGACTAGAATGTTTTTCTAAACTACTGCCCTATTGCATATTCTCATCAGGAATGTATAAGAGTTCCTGTTTCTCTACATTCTTAGCAACAGTGGTCATTATCTAACTTTTTAATTCTGCCCATTTTAGTTGTGCGAAGCTAAATCTCGTTGTTTGACTTGCATTTCCTCAGTAACTAAACATCTGGACAATGGTTTCATGGTATTATTGGACATTTACAGACATAATTTTTCAATTTCATCTTGCGTTTTCAGTTGTGTTACTTACGCTATTATTGAACTGTAAGTTTTAAATTTTATTTTAGAAATTTTAGATTCAAGATGTTCATAGTAATATTATACTTACTGATTACCATTCAGTTGTAGTATGTTTAAAAAAGTATAAAATGTGAGTCTACTTTTTAAAAGTTTGTTTTGACTATTGTGGGGCATTTGCAAGTGCATATAAATTTGAGAATTTCTTTGCTCTGTATAAAGAAATAACCTGATGGTCTGAGTGAGCTTTTGTTGAAAATGTAGATTAGTTTGCATTTTAACATATTCGAGAGGGTTTTAACAATCAGGAAAGCCATGAGCAAAACTGTTCACATTTATTTAGATCATCTTTAATTACTCAACAAAATCAGGTGAATGTATGTT
Organism: Chinchilla lanigera; assembly: GCF_000276665.1. NCBI lineage: Eukaryota > Metazoa > Chordata > Mammalia > Rodentia > Chinchillidae > Chinchilla > Chinchilla lanigera. The sequence continues at coordinate 6,954,696 of NW_004955421.1, read as the reverse complement.
TATAAGGGGCATAATTTTATGATGATTAATTCTTTTAGCATTATAAAACATCTCATTTTATCTCTAGTGACATTTTTGTTTTAGTGTCATTTTGACTGATTGATATAACCATTTTTGTTGTGCTTATGTCTAGATTTGCTAAAAGACCAACAGCTAAATTGTGAGCTAATGTAGACATAGCTGCTCAGCCAGGCGCAGGATCCAACGTTTCTCTAAAAGCAAGCCTGGAATGATGTACTTTGAAAGCTAGAGAGGGTTCGCGTGTAAAGAGCCATACTTATAGACTAAGATGTTAGATAACCAAAAGGCTTGTGAAACTCAGTAAATGAAAAATACAAATCCCTGGGATTTCCTCATTCTTTTGCTGTTAGTAATAAAATGAAAGGAATTTAGATTAATTACCCACACACTTCAGTGATCTAGCTAAAATAATTGAGAAATGAAGAATTAATTCTTATTATCACTGCATGGTTCTTATGTTGCATATCAAATAATTTCTTTTATTACTTTGATATCAGGTGTGAGGACACTGATATTATAGTTCATTTAGCTTTTACTATGGGAATTTCCTGAAAAATACAATGGCTATGTAAAACAATTATGTGGATTGATAAATATTCTAGGCTTATTTAAAAGGCTATGTAGTTATAACACATCATAAAAATAAGGCAACATAGAATTTACACTGTGTAAATTGAACTATTTTAGTTTTTCTTTTAAATTGTGGACCACAAATGGGTATTGTATTTGTAGAATATTATACATTGGCTATTTACTTAAAGTCACCAAAATCTTCACAAAGTTTTTATTTGGTGCCAAACATTATTGTATTGGAGATGATCTGTTAGTAGAGTATATAAATCTGATGGAGTAGAATCTTTGATGGAACATCAGAGAAAGTTAATAAGAATGCCTTGAAATATCATTAGACATCTTGTCATTCTTCTTACTCTCATTTATAAAGATGGGAATTATAAAAATAAGTATTTTGGGATGTACAGTACAAGAGGGAATCTAGAACTTGATTGTAGGCATAGTTGATGCTCTTTGTCCTCCCACTTTCTATTTGCTTCTCCATTTAGTTATCTTATGGTTCTTTCATTTGGCACACAGTCAAGCACAAGCTAAATAAAAATGGTGACAAATGCCTGCTGTCTTTTTGCCATTCATGGAGACAATTTACAAGAACTGGTATTGGGTTCTTTGTGGACACATGAAAGAGTAAGTAACTAGCTTCAGTGTAAGACTATGATATTTGGATCTAATATACAATTGGGGACATCTTAGGTGTTAGTTGAGAAATGTAGAAGAATTTACACACCGTGGAAAGGGAATATCCCTCAAAGTGAAGGAAGAAGAATGAGCAATGGATATAGAGATAAGCCACATTCTTTGATAAGGGAATGCAAACTTGGTGTCTCATCTCTTGAAATGATGCACACAGATGGTAGGCATTAGGCCATCATCAATCAAAACCTCATTCAGCTCCCTGGAATTCCTTTATTCTCCTATTTCATCATTCAGTCTCATTCTGCACAACTCCAGATCATTCCTGGTCTATTACTACTGAATGTGTCATTTGAGCTCTATTGACTGCTGCTTCTAAGTAACAACTTCCTCATAACTTTCATGATTCAAAGAATGCTGGGCTTAGGTGATAAAAAAATCAAAGAATATATGAAGAGACATTTTACTTTGAGTACTAGAAATTTCTTAAATGTCAGCACAGTTCTGATTTCATTTTTCTTTATAACTTGTAAATGTCCTTTTTGTTATTGTCACAGTTTATTCAGACATAAAACTTCAGGGTATGCTTTCTCAGAACCGTTCCTTTCCTTTCATATCAGTGTCTTTCCCACAAGGATGTGTTCTTTGAACCATTGTGCTCCTGTTAGTGTAGTTACAAGAGCACCTATTGTCCTATGCATCTCTGAGTAAGCTTCTCAGTTCAGAGGGCAATATAAGCACTGAAATGTTCTCAGGGGTCCCTCTATGGCAAGCCATAGGTTACATGCAAGGGTTTACCAATTTTCACACACACAAAAAAACCCTAATATAGTGGTCCCATTTCCTACAAGAAGAAGTGAGGGTTAGAATGTAAATAAGAACTCAAAAAATTATACCTTCCTCGTGAAAGGCCAAATAAAAATAGGCAAGTGCAATGGGTATACATTTCTCACAAGAAAAAATACAAATTACCAACAAATACACAGAAATGTTCAATATCACTGGCCTTGCTGGGCATTAAAGAAATGCAAAATTACAACAACACTGAGATTCCATTTAAGAAAGAATGACTATCATCAAGAAATCAAATATTAACAAATGCTGATCAGGCTGTGTGGAAAAGGAACCATTCTCATTGTTTCTGGGAATGTATAAACTAGTAAATCCACTGTGTAAATCAGTATAGAGATTCCTCAAAAAACAGAAAATAGAAATGATATTTGACTGAGGTATTCCCTTTCTGGGTATCATCCAGAGGCATCATATTGCAGTGATACATGAATACCTGTGTTTAATCCATAATAATTAAATTTTAGAAGCAGGCTGTATGTCTATCAACAGATGTATGGGTAAAGAAAATGTAGAATACTACTCTGCCAAGAAAAAGGATGAGTTTGAGTAGTTTGTAGAAGAATGGATGCACCTTCAGACCATAACATTGAGTGAAATACATCAAGCACATGAACTTCAAAATTGTGTGGTTTTTAATATATGAGAAACCCCCAATATAAATGAAGAGCATCTTCCATTCTTATATCTCTGGTAATCTGAGCAATGTAGTTGAGGATAGCAATATGTAATACAACAACCACTGTTGATTTGTATTATTTTGTCGTGAGACTCAGTATCACTTTGAACGTTCTTGCTTTGATTTGTTTACGCTTGTGATACTGGTATGCTGCAACTGGTCTATTTCTTTGTTTCCCATTTGCTACTCTCTTTAAAATAAAAACAATAAAGGGCAAAATAAAAGATAAGCAGGAGAAAGTAGGGAGATAGATCTATTTCAAATGCGAAGGGGAGAGAGAAATGAAGGGAGGGAGCAGGGGAAGAGAGAAAGAGAGTAAAAAATAGTTGATGGGTGTTATATATATTTATGCACTCACTCCCCAGAATGAACTCAATCATTAACAATACAAACATGTGCTAATAAAAAATATAAACTAAAAATAATTAATTAATTTAAGACCACACAACTGCATGATGTCAGACCTGGTATCAGTTGAAGAATATCTGACATCAGAGATTATAGCCCATCTTGATTTCTTCTGTGATGCTGACTCTTTAGGATGTGCCAGCAAGAAATCGATGAAGGAGCATGAAACAACAAGGAGAAATGGGAGGAAATAGAGGACAAGAGGGATGGAGGTAAGTAAGACAGAGTCAAAGGAAGGAGGAAGGGCAGAGGAAGGGAGGGGAGAAAGGAAGATGGTAAGTGGAAGGGAATGAGGAAGAAAGGAGGAAAGAGGGAAAGGAAGGTGAGAAAAGTGATGGTGTGATTTAAGGTCAAATTAATGGAGCAAAGGGAAAATAGGAGGAAGGAAAAACGACAGAAAAATAAAATCAGAGAGTTAAAAGTATAACAGAAATGGTGGAAGAAAGAAACAAAGAAAAGAGAGGGAGGAAATAAAATCAACAAGATATGAAAACTGAGTACCAAGCTTATATTTTTTTAAAAAATCCATAGAAGTACAATCTAATTCATGGAGGGAAGAGAAGATAACTGTTAGGGGTATGGTAACTGCGATCCTGGGTTCAAAGCCTAATTTGCAATTTTTGTAAACTGTTTCGAAAGTTGCCTAAATGTTATACTTTATCTTTTTAACCTGAGAAATATGGATGCTAACAACAGCTCTCTCAAGGGGATTTTAGTGAAGTAGCTAATGCAGTGTTTGGCTTTAACCAAGTGCTGGATAAGTGTTAGCTCTTGCTGTCCACCGTAAGTTTATGAAGAGTACATGACCTTTTTTCTTGTAAGCAGAAAAAGTAGCATACTTGAAATTTCCATCTGCATTTGCCTTTACCAAATGCTATTAAGTTTGAAAATAGAGTAGAATAGAAGCATCCAGGCTTGGGCTCATCAGTTATGATTTTATCTGGTTCTCTTTGTGGCTAATGGAAAACTTTTAGCACTGAACTGGCTTAGCTCTAGGTGTTTCTTATATCTTTTAGATGTTTTATTTTAACTTTTTATTTAAAACACATAACCATAAAATACCTCTTTTAAAAAATTCTTGTCTTTCAATAAAAGGTCTAGAAAACTTAAGTATGAAAGCTCTGTTCCCACTTGAAGGACATAAATGTGAAGCTTGCTAATGGACTGATAAATCACTCATTCACAGCTCAATGATTATACAGCATGAGAATATGAAAACCTAAAGAAAAGTATTTGGCACTTTGATTTTTTAAAATGCTTTGAATACCTTTTTTGTCATTTTCTAAATCCTAGTAGCTTTATTGAGGTTCATTACTATAAACTGTTTCCTTGGGACTTGTTTTCACATACTTGTATGGGTCTTTAATAACTCCTATGTGTGGATCTAAAGAGTACAACTACATTGGAAATGAAAAGTTCCAGTCTTAAATGGAATGATAGTATAATCATTTATATAACAAGTTGAAACATACTAGTGGTTCATTGAAATAAAGCAGTCATCTGCTTTGCTGAATATTGTGTGTCAAGTTGTCAGAACAGAACAGAAATGACTGACTTTGTCTCATGTTATTAAAAGCTTTCTTATGGAAAGGGACTACTGATGAAATAGCTTCATGTCCATGTAACTGTTTAGGTTTATGCATGTGAGGGCACACATGCTGGTGACCATGCACAGATGCATATGTGTGTTTGACAGTTGCCAAGGAGATCAACATGTCTGCTACATAAATGACTGTAGGGTCAATGGATCATGGAGTGGAGCCCTAAAGTCACATACACAACCAGCATGTGGTTCTCATTACCCTATGAACCTTGCCTTTTCTTCTTCTATACTCTTCTAGATACCTGGAGCATAAGGCCCGCTTGAGTAAAGTGAGATCTGAGGGAACCCACAATGTCCTGAGTAGGGGACTGCTGGGTTTGAAGGTGTCCCCTGCAAATTTCAGGTGTTTTCAAAGTGATGCTATTGTATGATTGAGAGGTGGGGCCATTAAGAAGCAGTTAGGCCTTGACACTGCCTTCCAAGAGACTGAGATTAAGACCCTTGTAAATCAGGTTATTGCAGCATTCTGTTAGCTTGTTCGTTTATATCTGAGAAGCAATAAAATTCTGTCACCAGGCACCAAGCACCCAGTCTTGCGCTGCTTAGCGTCTGGAACTCAGAAATGTATTTCTGTTCTCTATAAATTGCCCTGTTTCAGATATCCAATTAATCAGCATAGAAAGCCTTAAAACAGGAAAGAGTAGACAAATGGCACAGCTGCATGTCTGCCCTTGAAGCTTTCCGCCATATGCATGGATCGCTTTTCCTCCTTCTCCTCTGTTTCCTTGCCAAGACCAGATGCAGGACTGGAGTCCAATTGTAACCTTTGTACCCTTTGAGGTTTGAGCTAAATACTGGTCAATTGTGTTTTTTCCTAATCAGAAATTAATCAGCCAAAGTAAAAAAATAACAAATGAATTGGAAAGAGAGTTAAACCAGAATCCAGCAAGAACAATCACCACCACAGAACAAAATACAAAGAACAACAAGCAGATAATCTGTGAAGGTCCATTGCTCTTCCTCCTAGATGTCCTCAGCCCTGATCTTGGCTGTATCACCAAATTGGTCTTTGTAAAGATCACCCACTTGAAAGTTAACTGTCAGATGCCTCATTGTTTATCACAGAGAAGACTGGATTTGTGCAGAAACAAAGGAACCACTTTCATCTTATTTATTAGCAGGTTAAATAAAATGACTAATAGTAACTAATATTTATTGAGTACTTATTGTACTAGATATGAGTTTCTGTTTCACTTATTTATTTCATCTAATTATGATACGTGCTATTTGCATTCTAAAGAAAACAGAAGAGAAATTTAAGAGAGTGATTAAGTAACTACTTTTATCACTTTTATATGGCGGTAAGCTGGGATGGATGAGTGAGACAGAACTATCCTGGAATTTTTCCACTTAAGTTCTATAGAACTTTTCTGTCTTTCATTTCATATACCTTATGGTCTAGAAAAATCTTATGTATATATTATTTTACTTAAACTATTCCTTATAAAATATATGAAAGAAGCAAATTATAAATGGCTTTGCAATTTCTAAGTGGTGAATTTATCATCTAAATCCAGGTTTTTTCACCACAGTCCTAAGACTTTTTCTACTACACCACACCATTACGTTTTTGAAATTTGTGGTTGGTACACAGTTGAAGGAGATTTCTGAGTTCTTTCCTAAAATCTTTAATTCTTGTGGCCAATATTCTTACCATTTCTCTTTATTTTTTTCTGATTTCTGTACCATTCCAATATATCTTTGCTAAATTTATGATAAATATTGTGATAACTTACTTGCGCTAATATATGTCTTCATTTATATGTGGTATCTGTAAACTCACATTTGTCCATGCTAAGTGAACATACCACTGTCACACACTTGCACACTGACATTTCCATCTGTACTGTATACAGTTTTGGTCAGTGTCATACATTTCAAATAAGGAAGAGGAAAACAGCTGATAGGGTCTTCTACTACACATGAAGGTGATTGTCTTTTGTTGCTGCACAAATCCAGCCATCTCTCTGGTAAACAGTGAGGAGGTTTGATAATTAACTTTCACATGAGTGCTCTTTAGGAAAGCCAAAATGAAAATATAGGTAAGATTACAACTGAGAAATTGGATTTTGAATATAAATCATCTGATTCCTTGTGTTTATTTTATTTGATTTTGCTTTAATAGGCCCTTTTCTCCATTTGTAATTTTCTGTGGTCATCTAATTGTTCCATTTTCTCCAGTTTTTTTTTTTTTTAATCAAACCCCTTCTTGTGCACATTACTCTTCTGAGCATGCGTGTATACCTTGTGCATTTTGAGTGCTAGAATAGCATTTTGGGGAAAAAACAATGACATATCAAGCAGCAGTTTTTCACAACCCACATCAAAAGCAATGAGGCTGCTTCAAAACTTGGCACTTGGGCTGCCTTAATGCTGCGGATCATTTCACAGCCCAAGTAAATCCTACAGTAATCCATCCTGGTGTGACAGGGAGATGTAGCATCTTATATTTCAATAATATTCTGAGAAAATACAGCTCTGTGGCTCAGTGAAAGAGAAAGAGTAAAATTGCCTCTCATTGACCTGGAACATTAATATGCATTGCACATTGTTGCTCTCAATGAATAAACAATTATTCCATAATTAATGGTTTGATTGTTATACTAATTATTTATTAAAAATATGTAGGATTTTTTTTCTCTGGGTTTAGAACACTAGTTGAATAATGCATAGTTCTTGTCTATTGGAGGCAAAAACAAATGCAACAAAATTATCTGCCCCATAGGAAACTGTCACTCATATTTTTCTGCAATTAACATCGTCAATGTTTTTAATGTATGTCAGAGCTGCTTAAAGTGCTGGAACATCAAGAGTGAGTACCACATTTTCTTTTCCCTTCTGATGTTCACTGTCTTGCATAGAACATATGTAAACCCATAAAATAAGATACTTTTCAGGAATGTAGGTTTAAATATGGTGAGAACAGAGGGTGCAATAAATAACTCAACCCGAGGAACTCTAAGTCACTAATACATTTCATTGAAAAACTATGTACTAGGTTATCTGTCTTTATGGAAGTTTCTTAAAAGTATTTAAAATTTTTCTTTATTTTATGATGGCTCCTTTTAATTCTATAACTAATATCAGACAAAGCTATTCAAAGAAAACTACAAACTAATAATTCACATGCACTTAAATGGTCAAATTATCATAATTGTAAATATTTTAGAAAACAAAATCTTGCAAAATAAATAAGAATTTGTGCCTACCAGGTCATCTTAGGAATGCAAAACTGATTGAACATTACAAATCAATAATGCAATCAATTTCACAGTATTTACTAATGCAATAAAAAGCATATCTCTATGATCATCTCAACATCTGTACAAAAGAAAACTTTGATAAAAATTACCACGAATTAATGATAATTCTCTTCAAGGCTGGGAGTGTAGCTTAGTGTTACTGTGTTTTCCTAGTGCACATTTTCCTGAGTTTTATCCCCAGTGTTGTAAAAATAAAGTAAGAGAATTCTCAGAAAGTTAAGAGAAATTATGTAACCTCATCAAATTCATAACAGGAATATTTTTTTAAAACCTGCTAACATTATAATTACCTTTTTCAAATCAATTTTCCAGTTACTTTAATTTTAAAAATTCATGGATAAAGTAGAATTACTTGATGCATCATAAGTGTTGAAAAGCACATGTTTGGGGGCTGGGGATTTAGCTCAGCGGCAAAAGCGCCTGCCCGGCAAGCGCAAAGTCGTGAGTTCGGTTCCCGGTACCCGAGAAAAACCAAAAAAAAAAAAAAAAAGAAAAGCACATGTTTGGATTAAACATCTATTTTTTTTCATCAAGGAGACAATAAAAAGGTGCTTTCCCTTGGACATCCTTAACATTGTCACCAATACTATTGGAACAAAGCTAGTGGATTTGCTTTTGCTGATTTTCTTTCTTTCTTTCTTTCTTTCTTTCTTTCTTTCTTTCTTTCTTTCTTTCTTTCTTTCGCTTTTTCTCCTTCCCATTCTCTCTTTCTTTCCTTGTCTAGTTCTGTTTTGTAGTGATAATTGTCATGATTCAATAGGCAGTTCAGAGATTTGGCCTCTACCATAAGAAAAAAAAATTGAGAGTCATTTAGCTCATTTATCTACATTCCGTTTTCCTTTTGCTGTTGTTATGGCAAAATGTGAAAATTTAATACTATTTATTTGTGACAGACTTCCAATTTATTCTAGTAAGAAAAGATATATTTTCATGCTAAGCTTAGATGACAGGGAGTTATGGAAGCCATTCAAAATTGCCAGAGTTACTGGCAAATATGGGGTATGACATGAAGACTCACACATACATCTTGCTTCTCTGCACATATTTATGCTCCACTGTTTCTTTGAACCTCAGTTATAAAAACACGTAGTTAAAAGAACAACCCTTGTATTTCCTTGCGTTTTAGTCAGTTAGCTGATTTTGTTCTCTATTTTAATGTCAGCGTTGACAAAACTTTTAAAAATTTACATCGGCTTTTAAAAGACAAATGTGCTTTTCCCTGAGTGAAGTTGGCTTATACAAAATAGGGACAAAAAAACAAAAACAAAAACAAAATAAGGACTGTATGAACTTGCAAACTTCCACTTACTTAAGGAATGCCGAATTTGATTCATCTCACTTAAAACTTTTGTACATGAATGGTGGTAATGTGTATTGCAAAGGGCCATGCCACTAAATCAGAGCTCTGTAAGAAAGTGTCTTGTCTGATTGGGAATAGGAATGTCTGCCACAAGTGAGGGAGACAGAATCAGCATGCATGCCAAGTATTTGGTATTTCTGTTTTAATTTCCTTAACGGGATTTCACTATGAAAAGTAGCTGATTTACTAAGTAGGCTTTAGCGGTTTGCATTCCCTTGGTGTAAAACTAACAGAGATTATTCTCAAAACTCCCTGACATATGTGCTTGCTTTACTAATGTATTTTCTACCATTTTAATATTATAAATCATCTGATGTCCCTAAGAAGACACAATAGGGTTGTAAAATAACTTTATGATACTTTTATTTAACATAATTTAAAGTCACAAAGAAATGAATCTTTAGAACATTTCAGCCAAAATTAGAGCAGTAATTTCCAGTCTACTTCCAAAAAAATAGTAAGATGAACTGGGATCATGGAAATGAAACCACTCTGAGAAATAAATCCATGAAAAGAGCATTGCTGAGATGGGATGAAGAAATGCTTAAAGAACAGTTTCTAAAGCTGCTATTATTGTTTGCATGAGTGGTAAACCAATAGGTATCAGACTCACTTTGCTAGTTTTTGTTAGTATTTTGTTTGTTTCCTTGTGGTGCTGAGAATCAAACCTAAGACTCACACCTCTGAGGCAAACATTCTACCATTGAGTTACACCCCCAGCCCACTTGGCTAGCTTTTAATCTGGGTTTAAACTCCAATATTTATGTAAATCTACACAATGTAGCAATATAAGACCAGAGTTCATAAAGCTTTCTTTAAAGCTGTTTCTGTGATAAACGAGGTAGAGCTGTTTTGATAAGGAAGGTTCAGAGGCTATCTTGGCATTCTCCAAACACAGAGAAATGTGATCTGTCTGCCATAGGTATAGGAATTTTCATCTCATCTTCTCTTCTGCATAAGTCAGGCTTATAGCATTCTGAATAAAAAATTCTAGGAATCTGCCTATGGTGATACTTTGTCTAAATGTTATGAACACATTTATGTTTTACCAACTGTTTTAAAGTCAGCCAAACTAAAATCAGCATAACAATAAAAAACACAAGCCAAGTAGTTTTAACTTTCTCTAATCTGTAAGGTAGGGAACAAAGTGAGTATAACTTCTGAATCTCAGTGTTATTCCTTTAACATTCTCTGTGAATTATTTGATAGTTATTTTTAGACTATACTGTGAGATGATAAGGATATTTTAAAGTCTACTGAGATAAATGAGGGAAGAAGGCCAAAATGTGAATTGGGAGAGCATGCTGGGCTTATAATATAAATGCTGGCAATGCACTATACTCTTTGTTACAGGGATCTACAAAGCATTCATCACAAGCAACGTATGGTTAATATCCTTCTCCCTTATATCAAGGCTGCTTGAGGTTTCTGTCCACTAGCCAGATACTAAAATGCCCCTTGTGCAGTTCCAGAGAAATGGAGTATTGGAACACAAAGTAATAACTGGTGCTACATGTTTTTATCTAAAAGTTGCTAAACGGGAATGTCGAAGACAAACATTTGATTTCAAGCAGTTTGAGGGCATGTATTTGAAATCTGAGGTCCACAAGTAGACCAAAGGAAATCCATAAACTCTGAAATTATAAGCAAAATTGTATAACATGTACCTAAGTTTGTTTTTCCTGTGGAAAGTCTGGAGATTTTTTATCACTCCCTCAAAGGGATGAATTCCAAAAGAAAACACAAATTTATATTCTGATTGTGAAATTGTATTTATCCAATATTCTTTGATGTAAAACAAAGAGAAATGTCTGTTTTATTTCTTTTTAAAAATTATGGCTTAGTATTCCATATAGTGTCTGTATTAGAGGCTGAAGTGAGGTAGGAAAAATTGGGAATCAGGGGTGTTGCGCATGTTGAGGAAGTTTTCTTGTGCACTAACTGAAAAGTTCACTATGGAACCCTTTGAGATTACTTAGTTCATTGGAGAAAGAGAGTTTCCCACTAAATCTATGTAAAACAAGGCCAATTTAAGAACAGAGAAAGTCCTTTCTCTTTTCATTTCAGTGAACGGATAGAAAGGGATACAGGAAAAGAGAGAGAAAAGTATAGGAAACATATATTCAGCTTTATTCATTTGGAATATACTCACTGAGCCTTTACATGGCCCAGAAGTGATCTGTGATATTTGTTCACAGATGCTAAAACAATATCCTCTTATTTAACGTACCCACTGGACGTATTATTACTTAGAACATCAACAAATATTGGCAGCACAAAGGTAAAGAGAAATAGTGATTAGTTAGGTGTGTAATTTTGAGTACATATGCTATAAATTAACTATTTATCTTATAATTTCACATGATAGTTTTTAGGAAACATTAGCACCCATGATGGGCTGACAGAGAAACTGGGCTGGACAAGATCAGCACAACCAGCATTTGAAGAAGGTCAGCTCGACTTGAAAGTCACAAATCTTAACAAGTAAGTGGAAGGAAGCTTTGATGTTTCATTAGTTTAATTCTCAGCTAAAAAAGCAAAAATATAAGGAAAGATTACCATAGGTAGATATAAATGTAACTTTTGCACAGAGACAGAATCAGAGAGGTGGAATAAGTAGATGAATTGAAAGATATAAGTAAGATGAACTTCAAGTGGAATATAAAGATATCGTGCAGCTGTGCGGGAAGAAAGAAGAAAAGCACCTATTAGAAACCATAGATGCTCAAAATAAGGAGAAACCTGCGCACATTTTCATCTCCTTGCAAATGACCTACCTGAATAGAATCCATTCTGCTTTGGACATCCTTTTTGAAAACACTGGAAAACTGATAAAGTTGAAATGATGCCTAGACAACTAGTGACATTTTAATATTTTCAGAGGGCCTGGCTTCTGGAGCGAATCAGGACTGTTTCTAATCCTGATTTTTATACTTTTTAATTGAATAAATCATTCAAGATTTCTGTGCATCACTTTCTCAAAATAAAATGGGGACAGTCAATTACAGATTTAGAACATTGTATGTATAATTTAATACAAAAGAGAGACAGTGAAAAGACTGGCATAAAGAATAGACATTTTAAAGTTACCTCTAGATAGGTAGAGGGCATAGTAGTATTATTACAGTCACTTGGGGAAAGGTAGAAAGGAAAAGCATAATTCTGTACCTATTTCAGGAAGGTTTTAGTTATCTATTACTCAAATAGAAGTACTAGGCACTTAATGTATCTCAAAGAAGATTTAAGCATTAAGTGGGAAATATTAAATAGATAAATGTAGATTACAGTTATTTTTGTTTCTATTAAGTGTAGTTAACATATAGCATAAGAGATGAAAGCAACATCAAAAGGTACAAAACTAATGTGATACATTCTTTCAAATTCAATCCCTTTCTATTCCTTAGAAAGAATATGTTTTATTTCCACTGAAGTTCACCATGACTGTGAAAAATATGCAGAATTATCTAGTCACTTGATATTTTGTTTGTTTTTAGGTCCTAGGTTAAATACAGTGCTTGCCTTGTAAGTGTACCAATACTAAAATACATTCCCAGTCTCATTTTACTTTTTATTTGGGGCAAGGTCTGGTTAAATTGCCCAAGCTAGCCAAAAACTTGCAGTCCTCTTGCTTTCACTCAACCCTCTGAACAGCTGTTATTAGGGGCGTGTGCCACCACACCCAGCTAATTCATCGATTTCAATATATAGCATTTTCCCACTGGAGAAGATAAGGCACATAATAAACTTAGCTTATTTCCAACCTCCTTTCCCTTAGCATGTCATTATTAATTTTTGTTTTATTATCACTGCTGTCAATAGTTGAAATTTATTTCTATTTTTAACTGTAAGTATTACTACAGAGTTAGTGTTATTTCTTGAAGGTACAAATTTAAACTTCTGTCAACTTCCTAACACGGAAAACGATGAAATGAGAACTATTTCTTCATTTCTCTTCTGTAATTATAATTATGACTTTGATGCATTGCTATAAGCTGATTCAAAACGTTGAAGTAAACTAGTAGTGCTAACAATAGTAATATTTTATGTATGTTACAACTTGCTAGTACGTGAAAAAGCTGAAGAGCATTCTTAAGGCACAAAATGTCTGAAATATTTGTTTCATCATATTATCTGAGACTACAATTTGGTGTGTTCCATTTTAGACCATGTCATTCCTAGAATTTCCCGTTTTGCATGTATACATGTGTGTATACCTCTGTTAGTGTATTTCATATTTCATAGCAGTTTCTAATTCTTCAAATTAACTCTATTTTGTCTTTTTTCCCCTCAGTAATGGGGATTGAACTCCCAGCCATAAGCAAGAGCACTCTATTTTATTTTAATGTCAAATACCATACCTAATTATAATATAATCTGCTAGAAAATTAAATTTTTCATTTGTTTGCTGAATCTCCCTTCCTGAGTCTTTCTTTTAAATTGGACTGTTGGTTTTCTAGGTCAGTTGTAAAGCCTAAAGCCTATATATATCTTTTCCATTGGCATGTGTTTTTATTTTCTTTTTCTAGGATTCATCCCTTTGTAAAGTGAAATATTATTCTTTAAAAAGTTAAACTTTTCAATTATCAAATTTCTGAAAATATTTTTATTTTTTTCTCATATTTAATTTTTGGGTGCCTGAGGACTGATGTTCAGATTAATAACATTTATTATTTAATATCTCTCTAAATTTACAGTTTTTAAGGTATATATTTTATTTTACAGGCAACTTGAATTTTATCCTCAAACATTCCTAGAATTTTCACAGTATACTTAGAATTTTAAATTTACTAGAAATTGTTGGCGTGCACATTTTTATAAATTCATCTTGCTTTATATTCACTTGGCCATTTTCCTTTTGAAAGTTTTCCACTTCTTTCACCATAGATAATTTTTTCCAATTTATCATCAATTTTATGAACTTTCCCAAGTGAGTTTAGTGTTTAATTGTCTTTGTCCAATTTTGCTTTTAAAATATTACTAGACTAACAAAATAAATTAGAGAAAGGTTGACTTGTCCTTCTACTTTTTGAAAAGCTTACTGCATTTCGGTGGATTTGGTCAAATTTAGCTGAAAATCTCGGCCTGATAACTTTTCTGTCTGTGTCATTGAGGGGCTTATGCAGGAAAGAGATTTGATTGTTCTTTCAATTTCTTGGAAGAATTTTTATTTCTTATTAGAGGATGCATTAGTCAGCTTCTCATTATTACAACAAAATATTTGAAATAATTAATTCACAAAAACAGAGGGTTTATTCTTAATCAGAATTCTGAAAGTTCCGGTTCAAGAGAAAGCTGATTTAATTGTTTAGGCCTTTGTGAACATACTGGGTGGTGAGAGCAGAGAGCAGGATGTGGAACAAACTGCACACTTGTGGCCAGGGAGCACGAAGAGGATGACGAAGGGGCTGGGCTCCCCGAGCCCCCTTCCAGGTTGAAGGTACACCTCTGACCACCTAAATACCCCTCTCTCCACCTCCTAAAGGTTCCACACCTCCAAGAGTTGCCGCCCTGGCGACCAAGAGTCGCACACATAGACCGTTGGGGATCATTTAAAATCTTAACCATAGCAGAGGGCAGTGTGATTTTGGGGGGGCATTTCTACTCCATTTTATTTTTTCAAATGTAAAGGTACATACTGATTTACAGAGAGCAACCAGGATCTCTGAAAATGATAACTATGCATGTGCTATCTTTCAATGGTCATTATTTTTATTCATTCTAGTTATCAATTTTATGATTTTATTATAGCTTTAAGTAATAATTTTATTAAAAGACATGTACCACAAAACAGTGGAAAAGTATTGTCTCAGTGAATTGCGAGACAGTAGCAGAACCTATGCATTCAGTAACCAGATCATACAAAAGAATGTTGTTAAAATCCCAAATCATCTCTGTGAACTCTCAATTGCTGCATAGTCATTTCTCTCATAGAATTCCAAAGTTTGTATCAATGTTGCAGTGTTGTAGTTGTGTGCATATGCACTTTTCTCTTTTTGTTCATCATTTCTGCGATAAGGATGAGTTTTATTATTTTCTTTATTGCGTTATTGCCTTCTGTTGAATGAATTTCAACATTTATTGCTATTATTTCCTGTTGTAATTTATAAGGGTTTGTTGGATTTTTTAATAGTTTCTTGAAATAGAAATTGACTGGTTTGATTTTCAGCCTTTACTTTCTGACATATACATTCAGAGTGGTAAATATCCTTCAAAGAGGATCATCTCTAACTTTTAAGTTTTCTGAAGTAATTTTTCAATAAGGTTCAATACAAAAATGTACTCTAACTTCTTTTCCTTTCCTGGGATCCGGTTGTCATCAGCAGTGTTCTTTCTAAGCATAAGGAGACCTACATCTCCTTTCCGTTTCTTTGTTTCAGTGACTCTATTTTCCCTCACCCCTCTATTATAACAATCTCATATGTATTATCCCACATATAAAAGGGATAATTTGTATTTTCCACGCTTTCATATTCACTGGGAATTATTTTATGTTCCAGCAAAAGTCTAATTTTTAAAAGATATATCCCTTTGAAAAAATTTGATCTGCTATTGTCGAGCAATATATGGTCTCCAAAAGTGTTTTTATTAATTTTATTCTTTATAGTCTCTATTTTATTGATCTCATCTCCCTCTGGTTTTGGTGTCTGATTCTGGAAAGATGGGTTAAAACCTTCTTATGTGATTATGGATTTGTCTTTTTCCCATTTAGTTCTGTTACTTTTAATTACGAAGATATATTCATAGGTACATAATGTATTTAACACTCCTGTGATAGGTAGAATTCTCAGATTGTGCCTGTCACCTCCATTCTCAAGCATTATGTTCCCTATAGACCTCGCTCACTGATGCAGGACCCATAGCTTATCGAATATAGTAAAAACAATAGTATGTTACAGCCATGGTTACATTTTGGAATCTGAGATCCTGTTCCAGCAGAGTGGCCTGAAAGAAGCCAGATGTCACGCTGTGGACTGCTCCTGGTGAGCTCTGGTACCTGAGTGCAGTCTCCAGTCAGCATCCAGTGATTACCAGATCCCTGGGTCACACAGCCATAGAAAATGAATTCTGTCAACAAACAGCATAAGTAGATTCTATTCTAGGCAGAAGGTAATGAAATGGCACTCTTAATTAAGCTAAAGTACCTCCCAACCCAGAAACCCTATTCAGTGAAAAACTTTACCAGGCAATCAAAAGCTGTGATGGCTTTTCTTCATCAATGTCATAGAGAGGATGAGAGTAGAAGTCTGCCTAGGACTTTGACAGCATCCAGGGAAACCTCAGAGCGGAAAACCTAGCAGAATCATTCTTAGCCTCCTGCTCCATGGAAACTGTGGGAAAAACACCTATGCTTTTGAACGGCTAATCTTGTGGTAATTTGTTATACAAATACTGGAGGGGCTGTGGAGAAAAGGAACCTTTTTCCACTGTTGGTGGGAGTGTAGATTGGTGCAACCACTGTGGAAATCAGTCTGGCGATTCCTCAGTAAACTAGGATTAGAGGTCTCATTCGAACCAGTTATTTCCCTTTTGGGTATTTTTCCAGAAGACCTAAAAACATCCTACCACAACGATATATGTGCACCCATGTTTATAGCAATGCAATTTGTAATAACTAAATCATGGAAACAACCCAAATGCCCATCAACTGAGGAATGGATAAAAAAGTTGTGGCACTTTTATATAATGGAATATTACTCGGCTATAAAGAAAGATAAATTTGATGCTTTTATAGATAAATGGATGCAACTAGGGACCATACTCAGAAGTGAAATAAATCAGACTCACATGTGCAAACATAGTATGGTCTCCTTAGTGTAAGAACCTGAAAGAGTAAATAGAATCTAAAAGATACAATAGATAGTGTGAAAAGGAAAGAAGCTGCTCAAAAGGAAAGAACAACTGGGATGAGGGAAAAGAGGAAAGAAAGAAGGGGAAAATATGAATACATATATATACACATAAGATAGCTAAGATAACTGTATTACTAATTTCTATTGTGTTATTGAAAGTTACAGTTAATGTTTAATTGTTGGCTCAGTCTTACAGGCCTATATTTGTTTATGTGAGTCACCAATTTGAATATATCAATATGTAATAGAACAACCATTGTTAATTTCCTATCTCTTTGTCTGAAATTCTGTATTGTTTTTGTTGTTTTTGTGTTTTTTATTTATGTCTGTGTCTGTTAATATGTTTCAGTTTTTTGCAGTAACAGAAATTTAATACTCTAATATGCAATGAAATAAAATGTGCTAGTGTGTCTCTAGTAGTGCTTCTGAACTTAATGTCAAAGAAGTTTATGTTAATGCAACTAAATCGGCTTCTGTTGTGGTTCTTAGTATCATATGCATGGTATGTATCATATTACATTAGTTTATTTTGATCTTCTTACATCTTCACATTTAAGTGCATTTTTTTTCCAAGAAATATACATTGCTTCTGTGGTTGTTTTGCTGTCAGAATTTTATTCAGTAAGATAATTTTGCCACTTACTGGGAATGTTTAGCCCACTACGCATGCATATGATTCAGTTAGAATCTTTTCAACCTCTTTTATTGTCTTTGGTTGCCTTATATTGTAAAAAGTATTTGTATTTTTAAATTTTTGTTCTATTTTCTCATGATGTATGCGTTTGATTATGGTTTTTATTGGCTTTCTATATATTAAAACATTCATTGTTGAATAAATATTTTCTAATAGGAGCTAGTACTCATGTCCAAAACAATTCCAATTATCTTCCCTCTGCTGTTTCATTCATTTAAATTCTACTCATATTTTAAACCCAATTCACACTATTAGCATTTGTACAGTTAATCTGCCTACAGTTAGATTTACCTACTTAATTATCTTTTAATCACTACTTAGTCCTTCTCCCTCCATTTATGGTTTTCTGTATTGAACAACTTTCTTTTGCCTGAAGTAACTTTTCTAGTAGAATAAGACTGAAGCACAGAAATTGTCTGGTTTTTGTGTGCCCGGAATTGCTATTTTATTTTGTAGATGTTTTTGAGTGGGTAAGTATTTTGTTTTAATTAAAGGTATTATTACATTGTCTTCCGGGTTCCAAATTTTGTATTGAGAAGTTAGCTCTCGGTCTTGATGTTGCTTCTTAAAAAATAGTAGTTACTTTTCTTTGTGTCCATTAAATTCAGGAGCATTTTTTTTTTGGTACTGGGAATTGAACTCATGACCCCTCTCTTGCCAGGCAGGTACTGTGTCTCTGAGCTATATTCCCAGCTCTGCCTCCATTAAGGAATGCCTTTTATCATAAAATATTATTGTGACATGAATTTTGTTGTCTAGTATTCTGTTGGGTTCTTAGTGTCAGTTGAATCCACACGTTGATGTCTTTGATGAATTGTTGACAATCATTGCAATCATTTTGCACATTACTTTCTCTTTTGCTTTCTCTGAGATGCTAATTACATGAGGTAAACATATTGCCCATATCTCTTAAATTTCTTCTATTTAATTGTTCCATGTCTCTGTCAAAAGATCC
Organism: Chinchilla lanigera; assembly: GCF_000276665.1. Taxonomy (NCBI): domain Eukaryota; kingdom Metazoa; phylum Chordata; class Mammalia; order Rodentia; family Chinchillidae; genus Chinchilla; species Chinchilla lanigera. Next base: position 6,935,808 of record NW_004955421.1, on the reverse strand, counting down.
TAGATACCATTTGATCTCTAAATTTCTTTGTCTCCTTGGTTTAGAGTTTTTGACAATATTTTCATGAGTTTCTTGCCTCTTGGAAGCTACGTTGTTGTGTTCCTGAGACAAGCAACAAAAAAAGGTCAGTGTTTCCAAGGAAAACTCATTGTACAAGAATTTCGGCTCAAGTCAGTGAGATTCCCTTCCATCTAGGTTTTGTTCCCTATGATATGACTGCTTCAGTGACTCTTCTATACTTTCTGAAAGATTTATTTCTGTATTTTATTCCATTTTTGTGGTAGTTTTCACTGGGAGAGTACCCATGCTACAAAATGATACAAGCACAAGAGTCATAGCTACAAGTAGAAATAATTTACAAAAATATTTTAAATCTTCAAAACCTATATTTCTATGAAATCTTCAATTTCATGAGAGTCTACATTTTAGGTAGACCACTTGATCATGATCTCACTTTATTAAAGAAACTATATAATTTTAAGTTACTATTTGTTCTTTGCTTTGAACCTATTCCCTCTTACATAACATCTTCTGTATTCATCACGATCTTTCAATTTCATGCTTCAAATATTTAATAGCTTTTGAGTCATCAATTATGTCTATTTTCCATGGGTAGCTAGTAGAAGTTTGCTTTGTATATTTATTTATGTAAGAGACTGCTTCACTGAATGGAATAGGTGTTTTCTGTGTAGGAAGTCTGAGCCTTTACCAAGACTCTTTTCATAAAATTTCATCAGGAATAGATAAATCTGTTTAGATCTCTTGTAATTTCCTAAGTAAGAAGTGTTATTTGTATGAATGAAATGCCTTCATATTTTGCCCCTCATTGAAGCTCCCTTTATTCCTTCTCTGAGTCTCTTTTACTCAAAAACTGGATCCTTCCCAGATGTAAATAGTTTCCTTGGCAAGTACTGCATTAAGCTCAACAGACTAGGAGCAAATTCTGCAGGAAGAGGGAAGGACAACCCCTTGGGTGATTCTCTAGGGACTGAACCTGAGAAATTTCTATCAGTCCCCTGATCATAGATGCTATTTTTTATTTGGATGTTTTTTGGGGCTCCATCTGGTAAATTATCTTTCAGGTATACGTTTCCCCTCTGTACGCTTGTCAATTACACCATCTAGGTTTAAACTGAGGAAAAGAATGTACTATGCATTTTCAAGCTGTGGCTTTTAAATAAAACATCTTTAATGGGAGGCAGGAAATTCATGATGATATAGAGATAGTTATATAGGGAGGCAAATAAATAAAGGGTGAAATCTCACCCAGAGTGTTTATGCTTAACTCTACTGAAAGCAACATAAGATGATTTTGAGTTCACGAAATTAAGCTAGAATTACAATACTTTCATGCATTATACTCTGTGATGATATGTCATCATAAATATATGTATGTGTATGTAAAATCAGTTTGCTATAATGAATGATCTCTTAATTTTACTGAAGGCACAAGTGAAATTTACAGGAGGCTTCTTGGCTGTACATTGCATGTTATCTGTGCAGTGTTTATTATATTTGTTGTTTTGCAAAATATAAACGAATCATTTTACAGCATATTTCTCTTCTCTGTTGATTGCTTATTCACTTCATTTTCATTGGCAATTTACCTAAATGAGTTATACATAAATGACTTTGGTATTCTCAGAGAATTAGAAAACAAGAGGAAGTTTGCAAAATAACAAAGTACTTTTTAAAAAGGTGAACAGTGTATCATATGGAAGTCATAACCTTTAAAGCAAAAAAATAGCTCTAAAATAGACTTTTATTTTCATTTCTGGCTATATCTCTTTTATCACAAGACTATTGAGTAACTACTTGGTGCATACCTTTTGGCAATGTGATATGGAAGGACTGGAAAGTGAATAAAACACAAGTTTCTTCCTCCTATTTAGAAATACTGGACTAGGTGGTGAAAAGATGATGTGTAAAATGACAGGACAAATACATATCCGGTTTGAGCTTTGTATGTAAGAATTTCAGTAGATATGAACAGAAGGTCATTATGTGGCACACAGCAGAAACATCTGAGCCAACCCAGAAAGCCAGGGCTGCTCCTCAGAGGAGGTGACCTGTTATCAAGGATTATCACATCACATGCACAGAGGTCCTTAACTTGCTTATGCCTCATCTATGGTTGTACGTCATAATTTTTTTGTGTACTTAAGTATATTAGATAATAGCATAAAAACTGCATGACTGCATTGCATAGTCGTACTGTCTTATATGAACCAGGCTTCTTTTGCCCTCAGGGTTCAGAGTGACAAACAAAACCACTGAGTGATGTAAAGGATTACTAATGTGGCTTTTTAAAAAAATAATTTACCTTAATTTTATCAGAGTAGAAAGGACATTAAATCAAGATTATTCATTTTAATGATTTTCTAATAGACATATTCTCAATACATCAAAATCATGTTGAATCCATTTGGATTTTATACAACTTGTTGCATAAATAGTATTTTTTATTTTAAAGAAAGAAAGAAAAAACAATAAAAAATGCCAAATTTCAAAACAAGATGATAGGAAATTAACAATGTTCATTATATTACATATTGTTATCTTCAAAGTAGTTGCTCAGATTACCATGTATAGGCATGCAAAACTGATCAAACAACATAAGCACTAACTGTTCCCTTCAATGAACTAATAGAAATTAGTAGTATAATTATTGTAGCTATCTTGTGTATATATACATATCTTTTCCTTTTGTTCCCTTTTCTCCTTTTATCTTTTCCCCCATCCCAGTTGTTCTTTCCCTAATTAGTTTTTAGTTTCAGCAGTTTCTTTCCCTTTCACTTTATCTATTTTACCTTTTGGGTCTTATTTACTCTTTCAGTTTCTTATACTAGGGAGAAAATATGATGTTTACACATGTGAGTCTGGTTTAATTTACTTATGAGTATGGTCCCCAGTTGCGTCCATTTATCTATAAAAAACATGAGTTTATCTTGCTTTATAGCTGAGTAGTACTCCACTGTATAAAAATATCACATCTGTTTTATCCATTTCTTCGTCGATGGACATTTGGGTTGTTTCCAAGCTTTAACTGTGACAAACTGTGCTGTTACATACATGGGTGCACATATGTTGCTAATGGGGCTTTGATGCATGTGTGGTGGAGCTGGCTGATGAATGCAAATGTGCTTTTGGTCCTGTGTTCTTGTTGGAAACACAGCAGGGCAAGTAGTCAGCAAGGGATAATGGAAGTAGGGTTGGAATGCACAAAGGCAAACTGAACCAAGCAGTGAGAGAGGCTGGAGTCTGTTCAGTTTAAGCTACCATTAAGCCTCCCTATCGGAGGCTACAAGTCATCTGAAAAAGATAATGGTGTTCTGTACCATGGAGCTAAACATTCAGAGGTCTGGGAGTTGGAGATGCTGGCTGGACTTGCTGCAGACTGGGCTGATGCGCAAGAGCTGTGCTAAATACTCTGGTTTGGAGACCTTAAAGGAAGTGATCTCGCTCATTTCAGAGTGTGAGGGGTCACCTGCTGCCCCAGAGCAACTGCAGGAGCCATATACCAGAGGCAGCTTCACTGGGTTGCAGTGCTCTGCCTTTCATGGTTGATGCTTTTCTCCTACTTTCCACATCTCATACATGTTGTATATTAGTGACTTGAACTAGGTACACAGTGGAAATCTGGGAAACAGTTTATTAACTTAGCATGATATTAAGCCATCAGTGTTACTCAAAATCTGTGAAGTTATGCCAAAGGTTTTCTGCTGTCTAACATTTTGAAGTCCAGTCTGGTTCTCCTCACATATGGCAATAAATAAACATGGCTAAAAGTGTGAATTTAGGGTAGCCTAGATTTTAGTCCTGACTGTCTTTTTCATGTTTTGTGGCCAAAACTACACTTTGTTGCAGCTTTGAGTCTTATTTGCCTCATCTGTAATATACAGTTAGCGATGGTCTATTCCCTGAACTACTGTGAAGATTGAGTGATACTGCTATAGGTACTGCATGTAATTTCTAGTACATCATAAGTGCTTCCTGTATGGTGGCACAATGATAATATTAGAGATATTTTAGCAGACAACTTTAGCTCCTACATTGCTACATTGAGTTGTTCAAAATTGTTCTCTAAATTACAAAATTTTTCTATAACTACAATTACAACATGCTGTTATTTATTTCTAAAGTGGGCTACTCCATTTGTCTGAGGCCCATTTCTCTACCTTTATTTATTGTACAAATATTTATTTACTGTTTCTTAGAATATCAAGAAGGGAATTTACATTGCTGAATGAAACATGTACCTGTCCTTTTGCCAATGCCCCCATCAAGTTTAGAGATATAAATAAGACAATATTCAAGGCTAACCTTTTCAAAATCTCCCTCTCCCTCCCCCACCTCTCACTCCTTTCCCTCTCTCCTGATCTTTCTCTCTGCCTCCCGCTCTGTGTGTGTGTGTGTGGGGGGGTGTTACTGAGGACTGACCAGAGTCTTCAAACTAATCTACACTCCCAGCCTTTTGAATGAACCTTTTAAAAATTTTCAGTCAGTCTTAGTAAGTCACTGAGTTGTCCAAGTGTAGAAGACCAGACAATGAGGATCAAGGCCTAATTAACCTTCTCTGTGAACACAAAGGATAAAAACAGCAAGCTGTGTTCCTTTGCTGAATAAGCCCGGATGCTAGCACACTGATGGTCTAGGGAAAAGTCAACACAGCTAAGATTCGGCTGTTTACCTGGGCATGTACTATAGATAATAAAAGGCAGGCAAACCTTGTGCTAGTCTAATTGCCTACTCCCATGTCTAAGTGAATAAAGGCAAGGTGAGCCAAAAACTCAGGGAATTTTGCCTACTAGAGGCAAATGCCCCCAGCGCCCTCTTTCAAAATTATCTGGGTCTTTTCTTTAATCTCTGTTCACCCCCTTTGGTTAGGCATTCCTAGAAGATTAGTTTTCAATATGCAGGGTGTACTTGAACTTGATATCCTTCTTCCTCAGCCTCCCAGAGTGATACTACTACAGGCAGAAACCATTTCTGGCTTTCAAACACCGCTATTTTTTTTTTTTTTTCGTTTTCCATTTTTCTTCTGGTACCAGGAATCAAACTCACGACCTTGCACCTGCCAGGCAGGCACTTTGCCACTGAGCTAAATCCCCAGCCCCAAACACCGTTATTTTCTTGTACTTCCTTCTACTTACTGCTTAATCTATGGAGTCTGGGCACCGCGCCTGTATTAGTCTACTGAAAATCTTTGTAAAAGTGAGCTCCCAGCTGCTAAATCCAATGGACTTCCCTCAGCTGGTTTTTCTTCTATATTTCTTTAGAATTTGGGCTTACTTTAAGGCTCATCTCTGCTCATGACAATTCTACTATTCTGTGGTTTCTTGGCCCTATTGTTCTGTGGCCTCTGACTCAACTTATGGTCCATATTCAGTAAGTGTGGAGAACTTAACTCATTCTTACTCATTCTTACTCATCTTTTCCTGTGGATTTCTTTCCATCTGTCATTTAGTGCTGTGGTTTCAGCTAATATTTTTGCCTAAGCGATCTCAGATCTGGATTTTGAGATTGATCACTGCCTTCTGACACCATGTTTAATTTTTAAGAACTCCACCAGGATGCTACCCTGGCACTGTCAGGGGAATGTCCTGGTCCTAGTTCGATTTTTAATGATTTTGTCATTTGAAGATGTGCGATTATTGTTCACTCCTTGCTACTCTGTTTTATCTTTCTCACACTCGGAAAATCAGCTTTCCATATGTGTAGTAAGGTAATTCAACCACTTCACAGTGCCTTCCACATTTTTCCTTGTCACCAAATTTATTCTACATCCTAGCTATTTTCTTTGTTCCTTTCATTCTTTTTCCTTTCTTTCTTTCTTTCTTTCTTTCTTTCTTTCTTTCTTTCTTTCTTTCTTTCTTTCTTCCTTTCTTTCTAATTACAACCACCTTAAACATCTTCCTACTCTGGTAATAAATCCTCTCTTCTGAATCTTCCCTCTTTACGGGATTATTCTCATCACAATACAAATGCTTTTTTTAATCTCCCTCCCCTTCTCTGAAAATGACAATAATAAAAGATGAAGAATCATAGAAGTATATTCATATTCTTCTGTTAATCCTACATTTTTCTTCTCTATCTGCCCTATTTCTTCTCTTGCTTTTTTTTTTTTTTTTTTTTTTTTCTGTCTATATTGTACAGGCTGGCTTTGAACTCCCTTTT
>NW_004955421.1:6865097-6929531 GCF_000276665.1 Chinchilla lanigera | reverse complement strand
ACTGACTATATTGTACAGGCTGGCTTTGAACTCACTTATGTATCCCAATCTGGCCTCAACCTCATGGAGATCATCCTGTCTCAGCCTCCCAAGTGCTAGTATTACAGGCATGTATCACCACAGATGCTTTCCCTATTTCAGAGATTTCATTTAAAGTTCAACTTCAAAAAAATATTTTTGTTTATAAAAGTGTCTCAAAGTATTCATTTCTGTTAAATTTTAGTCTTTATAAGATTAAAAGAGTTGCTCTCTATTCCATTGAAACTGCTTTTGCCCAAACCCAGTGACCTTCATGTTACTGGTTTCAAGTGTCATTATATTGTTTCTTTTGCATTTTAAAGAGAATAAAAATTTTAAAAAGACTCATTAAAAATGACACAAAATTTCAAAACAAGATGATAGGAAATCAACAATGTTTATTACATTACATACTGCTATTTTCAAAATGTTGTTCAGATTGCCAGATATAGGCATGCAAGATTGATCAGAGAATTTAAGCATTAAATGTTCCCTCCAATAAACCAACAGAATTTTGTAGTACAATTATTTTAGCTATATATATATTTTTTTTTCTCTTCCTTCTTTCTCTTCTTTACTCCTTTCCCTCATCCCAGTTGTTCATTCCTTTTGAGCAGTTTCTTTCCTTTTCACAATCCTGTTGTACCTTTTGGATTTTATGTACTATTTCAGTTTCTTACATGAGAAAGATAATACGATATTTACACATGTAAGTCTGATTTATTTCACTTCTGAGTATGGTCTCTATTTGCGTTTATTTTCCTATAAAATCCTCAAGTTTATCTTTCTTTACAGCTGAGTAGGAATCCATTGCATAAAAATACCACATCTTTTTTATCCATTCCTCAGCTGATGGGCATTTGTATTGTTTCCAAGATTTAGCTATGATAAATTGTGCTGCTATAAACATGGGTACACATATATTGCTGTGGTTTGATGCTTTTAATTCTTTGGGAAAAATAACCAGATGGGTAATAGTAGGGACAAATGGAACCTCTAATCCTAGCTTTTTGAATCCCCACACTGAGTTCCACAGTGATTGTACCTGAATACATTCCTATGAATTGTGGAGAAGAGTTCCTTTTTCCCCACTGCTTCTCCAGCATTTGTCATTGGTTGATTTCTTGATGGTAGCCATTCTTAACTGGGGTGAGATGGAATTTTAGTGTTGTTTTAATTTGCATTTCTTGAATGATCAATGACGTTGAACATTTTTTCATGTATTTATTTGCCATTTGTTTTTCTTCATCTGCGAAATACATATTCATCTCAGATGCCCATTTTTGGATTGGGTCTTTGAATTTGGGGGCTCTGATTTTTTAATTCTTTCTATGTTCTAGATGGAAGTCCTTTGCCTGAGGAACAGTTGGCTAAACATTTTTTCTGAATTTGTGAGTTTTCTTTCTACTCTATTGGTGATTTGTTTGGATGTGCAAAAACCTTTCAGTAAGGTGAGATCCCAGTTGTTGATTTTTTGAAGTATTTCCCATGCAGTTTGGTTTTTGCTAGTGCACTATCTGCCTACCCCTATGTCTTCAAGATTTCAGCCTACATTATCTTCCAGTAGGTTTAGTGTTTCTGTTTTAATATTTAGATCTTTGATCTGTTTTAAAAGACTTTAGTGCTTGGTGATAGACATGGGTCTAGTATTCTTTTGTTGTTGATTCTTGCAGTGATGTTCAACATATTTGGCTACATTTTCCTGTTCACTCCCTTCTATTCTTTGTGCTTCTAAGGCAGTTTTAAGAGTTCTTGGTTTCTGCTATTATTTTGCTTCTGCTTTTTGGGGTTCAACAGTCATTAGCATCATTACATTTTTCTTCACCTTATACTTTAACAACTGTTGAGAAAAAAAGAAACCAATATGCCCCTCAAGGCTAACATAAGAGTTCAGAGGCAATGACTTATCTCCTCCCCATGTAGTGGATAGTTGAATAAAAAGCATTTTCTATGTTCATAATCAGTCAAGATAGATAAAGAGCTCCATTTTAGCATTCAGATGGTATTCATAAGCCCTGCGATATAATGGAAGAGTTGTTCAATGCATACGCAATGCACGAAAACATGCTTGATAACTTCAAAATATAAGCAGACTTATGGGTAAGAATAAATTCTTCAAGTTCTTTAGTCAGTATGCTGGAATATAACAGTCAGCAGTATTGTACATTTTTCCCCTTGGGATGGCTTCTCATCCTCTTTTATTAATTCATGCAGTGAAAATATTTCTGAGCTCCTTACTTGATAAGAACCTCAAAGAAAAATAGTCAGTGTCTGTTAGACATGAAGCTGGCAGCAGTTCTTTGTCCATTTCCCTGTAAGCCTTACCATTCAAGAAGTGTGAGTGTAGAGCCAGGTCTCTTTTCTACTTGCTTTAATTATTGTATCTCCCCATTAATTTCTGTTATCATAGTATTCAGTTTTAATGACACAAACTTGCTTTGCTGTGCAGCTTTGTTTTTCAGTCAGACAGTGTGTAATGAAAGCAGCCAGCTGGGAAAGAAAATTTACAGAATTATTGCTTAAGTTGTGACAAATAGCTTTTCATCCTCTGAGTGTCTCATTTTTTCTCTTTTATCCCTTATTTCCCATTAAAATTATTTGATTTACTACTTCTCAACAGAACATAAATCATTTTTCCCAATGCACCTTTAAATCAGAACCAAATAAGAAAAACTGGTTTAATAATATTTTATTCCAGACTTACTTATCTCCATAACCTTTGGCTTAGTCCGGTCAGGAGTGATATGTCAATGCTATTCTTTCAAACAGTGTTTATTTCTCATTATTTCTCTCATTTTTTATGTGTAGGGTCCAACAAAGAAATGCTAGAGAAAAAAATAGTTATTCCTAGTGTGATTTAATCTTCCAGTTGCTATGTGATGATTCTTTAATTTATTTTTATTATGATGGTTCTCCTCTCTGTAATTACTGTTAAGTGTAGGACAAAATCATAGCTTCTTGTCTTGACATTTAAGGCTTTCTAAAATTTAATACTTGTAATGAGTATTTATTTGCTTTTTGCTTGGCCCTCCTCCATTTTTGTTTGTTGCCTTTGTTTGTTAGTTTCTTGGTTAATAGGATAAAGAATTCCCTATGTGGAGCTAATTCTCTGTATTTTCAGCCAGTATCACGCTCAGCTCATGGCTTCATTATCAGCTTCTATGTGTATATGTGGCTCATCCCATTACAACATCACATCCCCTAGTCTCAGACCTTGCAAAGATGCAAACCTCTTCATTTATTGTGTACTGAAGCTAATAAAATTCCTTTCTCTTTCTCATTCCTTTTGGACTTGATTTCAATTTTTTGCTTTTGAAACTATTTTTCATCTAAATAGTTATATCAGGATGCACCACAAAATATCCTTTTTTCTAATATTTAAACAATTGTTACTTTTGCTGTATATAAATTGTTTAACTATTATTTTAACAATTATTTTTATATTATATTTTAATAGCAATTGTTATTTTGTTATATGCAAACTCTTTAAATATTTAAATTAATCAAATTATTTTAATTAATTCTTTTACTATTTAAATATTTAAACAATTTAAATATTACTTTAAACATATCATTGGTTCTTCTAATATTCCACCAGAATCCTAAATATTTTGCTTTCAGCTATTTATTTTACTTTTGATTATTTGCTTTTAAATTCTTGCTGCCTGAGCTGAAGACACAAAATATTTTGATGAGTTATTTGTATTGTAAAGTCTTGTCTCCTACTTCTAACATTGTTCTGAGATATTATTTTGATATGGTGCTTTTGTCTACTTTCTAATGTACACTTGCTCTAACACAGTAAGACAGATTGCTACATTATCATATCTTATGTTTTGCTTTATCACCCACCCTCCAAAATTTTGCATAAGAACTTGGTTAGACAGATTCAATAAGCTGGTTAAAAAAAAGAAAGAAGGAAGAAAGAAAGAAAGAAAGAAAGAAAGAAAGAAAGAAAGAAAGAAAGAAAGAAAGAAAGAATGAAAGAAAGAAAGAAAGGAAACAAGGAAGGAAGGAAACAAGGAAGGAAGGAAGGAAGGAAGGAAGGAAGGAAGGAAGGAAGGAAGAGAAAGAAATGTGTTGGATTGTGGGAGATTCTAAAACAAAAATTCCAAATGTGAATACTCACAAGGGCCAGATAGGTAATGCAAAAGAACAAAACTAATGTTAAGTCCGTAGGTGCTAAATTGTGGTATTACGTTCAATTTTAAAATGCCTTCATTATTTGCCTTGTCAAACACAACACTAAAGATGCATGACAGTCACTCACAATGGCCAAACTATGCATCGTATCACTTAAGAAGCTACCTAGCCTGGTTGTCTCTTTTTATTTGAAGAAGAGGCTGGGTCCAGCCTGGGTTTGCGCAGGTATGTGCATAAGTGTTGTTGCTTCATTGAAGGTACAAATAACATGAGTCTTCTTTATATGGGGGAAATCCCCCCAGATTTGAAAAGTTTACTTAGAATTTAAGCTTCATGCCTATCAATTGAATGCTAGCCATATGTAACAGATGATGAGAAAGGTAGTGATATTCATATGTATGATGTGATCACGGCTCCCAAAGAATAATACACACAACTATACACAGTGTTATGTGCAAAATTCTTTCTTTGACTGGAGAAATATTCTGGTTTTCCATTTTCCTTTATTGTTTAAAGGACAGGGCATTGGAATGAAACCTAATTTTAAACCTTATCTCTGTCACATTCTTTAGTAAATTTTTAAGGTTTGTGACACCATTTCCTTATCTGTATGACATTAGCAATGATGATAACATCTCAGAAGAATAAAATTAGTAATAATGAAATGAAATGGTTAAAGAAAAAGCTTCATAAGTACTTAGTGCTTTGTAGGAAAAATACACCAATTTCACTATTTCTCTTTCTTTGGTATTGTTATTTTACAACACTAAATGAACTTTTAAAATAATGCAGTGGATCACAGACACTATTTTGGTAGCATTGATTTATATTCTTGTCAGCTAATTCACACATGACAGCATAAAGGGAAAACATTTTAACACTAAATAGCATACATTTAAATTATTTTCTATATTTACCTATGTGTGTGTGTACCTATTATTATATCATTCTGCACAAGGTGAGTTTGCTGGCCCCTTCTTTGTTGTATCTAGGTGACGCTAATTGATTTAGATTTTATATATCTTTTATTTTGGTTGAAGATAAATATCCATATATGGTATTATTTATAGACAGTTACTTAATTATCTCAAAAACTCTGCTTTTGTTTTAGTCACTGTCTGTAAGCCCCCAAGGCACATTCTTGATGGTTCTAGTATATTCTGTATGTGCTATATTTTGGAAAATAACTTTAGGTGCTCTTTCTGGGCAGCTAAATAATATAGCATCACTATAAAATGAGAAGTGGCGAATACAAGAACATAAATATATATGTAAAAAAGATGTTTATTACAGTTTTGGGTGTACAGGCAAAAACAGAGGAGAAAATTAGAGATAAGCTAAATGTCTATGAACAGGGGAATTATTGAATCAGTTGTGGTTCATTGACACAGTAAAATGTGTGAAGCGCTGTGTATGGTAGCACGGATCTAGTTCTTTGATGGATGCTCCTTCTCCAGTCATGTAAGAATCCCAAATCTGTAGGAATTACAACATAATGTGGTGACAATTAAATTTATTGAGTTAAATCTCTGTCTTTTGAACTAGAATAATGTCTGCAAGATGTGAAAATGAGCTTCATTAAAACATAAAAGTAAGACAAGGAGTCCTAAGTACTTCACATTTTTTATAAATGCTTTTATTAGGATAACTGATGATGTGGGAGAACATTTAATTGGTGAATGGCTATACCATGGACATGAAGGTGGTAGACAGGTAGAGAATTTTTAATACAATGGAAGAAAGCACAACTCAGCTCCACATTAAATAAAAAATGAGGGCAGGGGATATAGCTCAGCAGAATAAGCATTTGCTTGGTAAGCCTGAGGTCATGAGTTCAATTCCTGGTACCAATAAATAAATAAATAAATAAATAAAATAAATTAAAATGAACAATGCAAAGTTTAATTTTGCATTTCTTTCATTTATTTTGGTAGTTTTTTGAGACAGGATCTTGCTGGACAGTTCAGGCTGGCCTTGAACTCACTAAGTAGGCCAGTTCCGGCTGGGCTTGAACTCATGGCTATCCTCCTGTGTCAGGCTCCCAAGTTCTGGGATTAGAGGTGTGTGCCACCATGCCTGGCCCTGGTGCAGGCACTTTAAACACTTAAAATTGTATAGAATTTATTATTTGATGTCTTTGCAATGTTTCACATTATTTATAAAGGTAAAGTATAAAGGATAAATTAAAATACCTGTTGGAATTCAGTTATAAACACTCCTAGCATTGGTTATTTCCTTTCAGTTGCTTCTTTTTTTTTAAAATTACTTCTCCCCCTCCCCAGCCCTTTCTTTTGTGTTATCCTTCTCTACTTGTTTTCATTGCCTTTTCCTTTGATCTATTTACTTATCTAAGTGATAGGATCACACTTTACAAGGAGTTTTGCAACACTAGCATTACAATGGAAACATTTTCATGTAAGTTGGTATCTTTTAAAACAAGATTTTGTCTTAGATGCTGTGTTAACTATCTACAGTAACACTGTAAATTTATCTTCTATATTTGAACATTTAACTTCTGCCACAGCATGTTGAATTTCTATGATTTTGCATATAACCATGATCCTGTTCAATACAGAGTGAAAAGATGATTCATCTTTAAGTTTTGTGCTTTTAGAATAACTACACGCACTGAGTATTTAGTATTTATTTTTCTGAATACTAAAACAAGTTACATGTGCTCCTGCCTTGAATGTTAACTATATCTAACATGAATATCAATGACAGAACTTACAAGTGAAGACTGTGTTTATCTATCTAACAACTGTGCTTTTGGGGGAAAAAGGGAATATTTCTTTGCTATGAATCTACCAGTATTTGATTTTAGTAAAGAATATTTTCATTTTTTCACACGCTGATAGATCTTAAATCTCAACAGGTTTAAAGCAACAGTTAAGTGTTTCTTGGCCTATAATCAACATGGTTTCTCAAAATAGCAAAGTACAATTTCCTTCTCTATGGAAAAAAAGATTCCAATTTATGAATCTGTATGTTTATATAATCACTTCAAGCTGATATTTAGTCTCTGACCTGTGCATATGTGTACATGTGCATTTCATTGTCTTTGTTGAGTGACAAGCAGAGCTATTATTTGCCAAAGAGCAGGTGATAAAGAATAAATATTTTCTCATTAAAGCAAATGGAATCCTTATAATGGCATAAAAATCATTAACTGAGGGAAGAAGTGTTAGCTTTTCACTTGAACCAGACTTTTAACATGAAAGTGAAGTTAAAAATTATTACCTGAAAACATTTAGGAAGAAAAAAATCCATAAATATAACCATAGTTTTGTGACCTGCATGGTGTTTATCTGTACATTTCTTACTAAATGGATATTTGCCTAAATTTCTCTTTTACCTCATAAAAATTTGTTTTCAACTTGATCACACTGAACTGTGTGCTGTGTATTCAAAACTTTGTCCACTCTTTATTTTTGCTAAGAACTAATACAATAATGGAAACCAGGCAGATGTAAAAGGTCTGCACACCAGAGAATGTGAGCGCATTAGTAAGAACTCAGTGTCTAGAGGGAAAGTAGAGCAGGCACAGGTCCTCTGGGCAATAAACTGGTAAATATACGGCATGTAGCCTCACAAGGACTACAGAAAAATGTAGTTGTCATTTCAATTTTAACATCACTGGTAAAATAACTTACTTATTCTAGTTTCTCAGTTACCACAGGTTTTTGAGTTACATATTCATTTCTGTTCTTTATGACCGTGTTTTTCTGTAGATTGGTGATAGTTAAATTTGCAGAATTAATCTGGCTAAAGTAGAATATGTCTACACTCTATAAAATGCAGTGTTGTAAGTTCTTAGGCATTGAAAAGAATCAGTGAATAGTTAATACCCCTAGTAAGAAAGAAAACAAGAGAATCTCTCCAGTGTGCATCTTTTCTTGCTCTTCTGTTCTCAGTACTAACAGAAAGATCATCAAATGCATAATTTTCCATATTTGCATGCTGCTCTTCATACTATAAAGCAGACCTAGGTTAAACGCTGACTGTTTAATGTAAGTATGCTTGACCAGAAAGTATATAGATGAGCAAAATGTTCTTCCACAATTCAAAAATCTCAGTTTCTGTAAACATAAGCCAAACTCGGATTTAATTGACAAGTTAAACTCAATCTCGTCTATCTCCTCTTGTGACTCTATTCCCCACTAAACTGTTTAAAGTGCAAGACAGTATGAGTCTTGTACACTTGTTAACTAACTTGAGACAGCTACATATTCAACTTCTGTAAAGTTTTATCACCTGAGCTTGTTATAAAAGTCAAAAACAAAGCCTTTTGCATTTATTGTAAAGAAAATAAAAGTAATAACAAAATAACAACAACATAGACAAAAATAAAACAACACAAAAAAAGTAAAAATGACACAGGGTTTCAAAACAAAATGATCGGAATGAACAATGGTTAACTAATTTTGCATGCTTATATCTGGTGATCCGAACAGCTGCTTTGAAGACAAAAATATGCAATATAACAACCACTGGTGAATTCCTACCATCTTATTTAGTGAAGCTGTTATCATTTCTAATTTTTTTATTATTTTAATTCCCTTTAATGGTTTGATTAGTCTTGCATTCTTACATCTGGTAATGTGAACCTTTTGCATTTATGATCCCCCTTTTATCGGTTTGGAAAAATATTTTTAAAAAAGCAGAGACCATTGGCCAATTAATCATAGAAACACTAACCTTCTCAAAAAAAACCCTACTCATAAAAGAAACTAAATGTTTAAGAAAGTAGATTGATAAATATGCAGAATTTATTTCCATTTATTTAACTAGACAGTGATTTTTCTGCAGATCTGTCTCTTTCTGTTGGTTTTATTTGGAAAACTGACTTTAAGTACACAAAATTAAGATGAATTGTTGCTGCTGTCTTCAGTAGAAACTACAGTATTTTGTCTCATACTCATGATCTGACAAGGAAAGAAGATAATCCTGTGCTGATTTACAAAGCATCAGGTATTTTTGTAACCAGAGGGCTAGAAGACACACACACACACACACACACACACACACACACACACACATACATAAAATCTGTAACTTCCAATTTAAATAACAAAAGTTATATATATGTTCAGAGTAAATCAAAACAATATCTGCAAAAAAGCCATAAAGGCACAGCTATACACACAATCTATCTATATATCTATATATCACATGTATGTAACATTTCTACTGTTGATAGTATCTGTAGTATTTTCTATACTTGCCTGAAACACCATCAGTTTTTTTCATCAGTTTGAAATTGGCTTCAGAGACAGACGTGTATCAGTGGAGGCAAAATGATTTTAAATGTGCCTAATTGCAAATAAGGGAGCAACTAACATCTTTCCTCCTTCCTTCCTTTGTTCCTTCCTTTGTTCCTTCCTTCCTTCTCTCCTTCCTTCCTTCCTTCCTTCCTTCCTTCCTTCCTTCCTTCCCTCCTTCCTTCCTTTTCTTTCTTGTTTATTCCTTTTGCAGTGCTGAGTAATATCTAGGGACCTCATTCATGCAGGATAAGTATTCTACCATCAGCCCTAAACATATATCTTTCATAGTCATGAACCAGGTAGACTGAATTTAATTAGCAGTGCTGTTTGTGATGACTGTGATTTTCTTATTATGCTGTCAGAGTTCTGGGGTTACGTTGCATTCCTTTTCAGGACAAGAAAGGAATTAATAGGTATTGGAGTCATATTATCCTTTTTTGATCACTTCCAATCCTAAATCCAATTTACCTGCTTTTCTGCCATTCCTCTGTCTAGGAAAAGGAAGAACTCCAGAAATACAGTGTGGTGTTCAGGATGAAAATCATAAAGTGAATTTCACTGGCTCAACACAGGAGGGATTTCTGTGCCCATTGCTTACCTTCAGGTGTGTGGCAAAACCAAGCAGTGAAGTAACTGAAAATGCTCACAGCCTAGCAGTAAAGCTGATGGTCAGGTTTGGGTGGATAGGAAATCACACAACACACCTTCACAAAGTATAAACATAATACAGAAGTTATTGTGAGAAAAAATATAGAGGCAGAAAAACGCAACTCAAATTCCCCTGAGGCCTCATTATCCCACACAAAGTTTTGCTCAGCCTAGGTGTGGTTGAGCTGCACAAAACACAGAAGGGGTTCCAGCATAGGGATCCCACCTCTGCAGGCTCCTCAGCTTTAATCAGCAATAGGGCAGCAAAGAGACATCTATTTGACTTGATAACAATGGAGATTTCCTTGCAAAGGAAATGGTCTTATTAACAAAAGGAAATCTCTGAAACTCTGAGTATCAGCATGATCTCTCGGTCTAGCTCAGACATGCTGCTCTCTACTTACCCACCAGGATAGGGAAAATTAGAGCTTCTAATCCCATCTGCATGTGTGTCTCCAACTCTTTGGTACATTCTATTGCA
This sequence comes from Chinchilla lanigera, assembly GCF_000276665.1. Classification (NCBI taxonomy): domain Eukaryota; kingdom Metazoa; phylum Chordata; class Mammalia; order Rodentia; family Chinchillidae; genus Chinchilla; species Chinchilla lanigera. The sequence goes on along the minus strand of NW_004955421.1, from coordinate 6,918,977 downwards.
GTGAGGACAATTTTAACTTACTTAAGAATACTTCAACTCAGTCAATAAGACACTGTGAAAACAGCCCCTTGCTGAAAAGCTTAGTGTGCGTGCTTTATCCACAAGCAGTGATGGGTCCCAGCCCGCCAGTAGTGGAAAACTACCCAGTACAGTGTGGAAGCAAGCTTCTTAAAAACCCATTCTGTATGTCACAGTGATGCATCTCCTTATCTGAGGAATGGAGCTCTGCCAGGCAAACCGGTAGCTGAGAGGCAAAACTCATCATTCTGAAGAGCTGGGTGAAAGCAAATTTAATTTCTTCCAGGAGAAAATGTCACCACCACCACTGGTAAGCACAAAGGATTCAGAGTGAAATTTGGCTACGTCTTCACACAAAGTTGTTTCTAGAAGAGAAAGACATGATTTATGATCAAACAGCCAGTATTTTCCACTAGGGAATTTATGTCATTGATTAAGAAAAGGGGGGAAGATTTTTAAACAAGAGATTTGTTAGTTTTTTTTTTTTATTTTAAAGAGAGTAGTACATGAGAAACAAACAAACAAAAAAATAGAACAGTAACAGCATACCAGTATCACGGACATAAACAAATCAAAGCAAGAACATTCAAAGTGATACAGGGTCTCAAGACAAATTAATACAAGATTTGCTAGTTTTTAATGATCAGGAAAAAAAAATTCCTGTCATTTTTAGCTGCATTAAAAAAGCATATAGAGCTGGGCGTGGTGGTGCATGCCTGTAATCCCAGCACTCGAGAGACTGAGGCAGAAGGATCAGTGTGTGTTCAAGGATAGCCTGGTCTACAAAGTGAGCTCAAGGCCAGCCTAAACTGCATAATGAGACCTTGTCTCAAAAAAGACAAAAAATAAATAAATAAAAAAGCAAATAGTGTAAAAAACAGATTGTGATTTCTGGCCCGTGACAGAGATATAGACAGATTAACATCTCCCCACAAAATTTCTGCTAGTAATGCTTCGCTCCCTCAAAATGACAATAATTGTTCTCTAGATAACATATTTCACTTCATATTTCTTAATGAATATTGATTTTCAAGTACACACATACACACACAATTTTGCCTAAATTGAGCCTTTTTAAATAAGTTGTCTAAAGTCAAGGAGCATTACCTCTATAAATTTTATCTTGGAACATCAACAAATTTATTATTTATTATATTATTTTAGTATTCCAGATGTTCTTGAATAAGTTCATGAGAGGAAATGGAAAGTAAATATAAATATTATATTTTTAAACAATGACTGAATTAGGCTGTTACAACATCTGTAATGATGCTTTGCCGAAGTGTGTTCTTAATTTGATCTGTGATCATATGTATTAAGCTCTGTTTTTTAAAGGTACTGTTTCCAAAGATATGCAGTAGTGTAGTGCACAGGAAATGTAGAAATACGAGCTCAGTTCCTACCTGGTGGTGTTGTTATAAGAAATGAACTCATGTTATATTTGCATTGCTGAGTTGATAGCAGCTAATGTTTCTACAACTGTTCTTCTCTAGAAGTGGCTTGACTTATCCCCACCTCCCTTAATTAGATGTCATCTCTTTGTAGGTGCTTTACTCTTCCCAGTTTGCACAGTCTGTTTTCAGAGTTTGTCCCTAAACTGTTTGTATCTCCCAGATTGGAGCTATTCTCCTATCTGAGAAGCACATAATAGGGGCAATATTTTAAAAAACAGACAGGTCTGATGCTAGAGCTCCTCAATTGTGTTTATTAACTGCTTTTGTCATTACTTGAGAAATCAACACTACTTTTAAAGGGTTGCAGAATATGTCCCGCAAAATAAACCAACTAAACATAAGGATTATTTGTAGCACAAACACTTGACAAATGTCTATAAGGAAGGGCATTTAAATCTCCTTTTTCTTCCCCCCAATGGAGCTAAAACTTCCGTATGAAAAATGTTTCCAGTGCCAGAAGAAAAGAAATATTTTTCATCAAGGAGTCAAAGCTGAGATAATTCTATATAAACAAATGCTACCAACATAGTTTTATCTTCCTTTATCCTCATCACATACTTTCCCATAATTGCTGTTCTTTTTTCAATTAATATGAAATCATTGAGGCTCCAGGTTTAATTTACTTAAGAGGTTGCCTGGGTCACATAAAATTTCACTAAATACTTATAGTTTCCTTTGTTTTTCTCCCTTATGTCAACTTAATTATTGCCTCACTCAAAACCTTAAAAGGGCAGAAGTTAAATTTTGCCTCTCTTATACTTTTTAAATATTTTTTCAATTTTTATTTTTATTAGTACATGTTTTATTAGTACATATTAGTACATATTTTAATACATTCACTCAGCATGTCATTATTTTATCTTCCTTTTAGGATGAAATAGATGTCATCATACCTGTAAACAAACTGTGAAACACCATTATGTTCACATGCACCAGGAGTATAGTACTTTTCTAGTCTACTATATTAATTTTTTTTTTCAGTACCAGGCATCAAACACAGGACCTTGTGCTTGCCAGGCAGGCGCTTGTGCCACTGAGGTATATCCCCAGCCCTATATTAATAATTCTTACACATACTAAACTAAAAGCAGGCAAATAAAATCTAGGAGGGAATTTGCTCAAAACAAAATGTCCAAAAACCAGTTAAACATAAATTGGTGCAAGAATTTTGATTCAGCTCAACACTGATTCTAGAAATTGAGGACTCTCAATAAAAGAACAGGAGTCTACCCAGACCTGGAGGCTTTTGAGGTCCCCTTTCTGGACCGATGATCATCAGGTCTATTTTCTATGCAGTAGCTGACACCAAGTTGGGTTTGACTGTGTTATCTCCCGTTAGTATACGCCCTAAATCATTTCCTTTTGCTATCCAATAGCTCCCGAGGGCACAGATCTTGACAATCCTCACCATATTTTCTAAGCATCTCCTTTTTTGGCACTAACAGTTATGAAAGTTAACTCCTTTCAAGGGGGATTGTACCAAGCAGGCATGAGCAGGCTATCTATGAGTTTCTGCTTTGAAATCTCGCAGAATCAGTTTTCAATAGGAAGATAATACTTGCATTGTGCAGATTAATGCAATCAAGCCATAGCATTAATGGAAGCACTTAGAAAATGGATTAGAGGTAAATTTAGTTATAAGCTCGATTATATTTTGCACAGGTAATAATTAGCCCTTTTGAAATAATTCAAAACTGATCATTTCATGATTTGATTGGATTGTTCTCATTGTGCCCAGTTGATCAGTTGTCTCTACTAAGTCTCAAAAAAAATTAGAAATCAAATAAAGTGCAGAGAAAACTCAAGCGCTTTCCTGTCTTGTACAGACAGTGCTAATTGACCTTTCTCCTGGTATTTTCAAGGCAATTAAGAAAGATAATTCTCACTTTAAAAACTTGGGACATGCTAGAGGAAAGAGTAACAGAAGAGATGGAGAAAGAGATCTGTTTTATCTTGAGAAAATCCAACTTATACCATTGCTGAATAGATCTGTATGATGCTGGAAGTGGGAGGTAAATTTTGTAGATGCAGCAGCATACAGGAATACTGTATAAGTCTGAGGAAGTTCAGGTTTTTGTCCCTGGAGGTGGAGAAGGGCAATACTTTGCCCCCTCCAAAGAATATTCATTTGGGAATCTTAAACAAATTTGAGTGATGCATTTGGTCAGTGGATGGAAATGATGAGTTCAAGAGTTTCATGGTATGTGGATGCAGGTTGGGCAGATGTATTAAAGCATAGGGGGTAAAACAGAAAGTGATTTTGGAGAATACAAGTTGTGCTGAGAGATATACAAGAAGTATGTAACTGAAAAACTTCAGTGATATGATGCCAGCAATAACACTTGAGATCCCCTCCCTCATTACACAGGAATAATCCAAGTAAGAAGCACAGCTATGGTTAAGGGAGAAAGAAACTTCTGTACAAAACATTTTTAATTATTTGGAAATCAAAGGCTAGGAGTATAGCTCAGCAGCATAAGCATCTGCCTGGTAAGCACAAGGTCCTGAGTTCTAGTTCTGGTACTAAAAAAAAATTATTTGGAAATAAAAATTTTAGGATAAAAGCAGTTTTCAGTACAGACAGCCATATTTTGGTAGTTACTAAATTTACAATTTCGCTAAATTGCCAAATTCCTCTTTCCCAGTTCTTTCATACAAAAAAAACAGCTAATAATACCCTTTTTGCTAGGTGATTGAAGTCATTTCTACAGACATTTAAAAATATTGATAGAAGCAAAAATATTAATACCAATGATATGAAATAATTTTTAAAGTTAAAAGAATTCCATTTTCCCTGGAATAAATGATTTCAAGATTAATTACAAATTAGAAAAAATGATAAAATTTTTTGACTTTATCTTTTTTGCATGCAAAGCAGTTAATTAATGAACCCAAATATGAGAATTGTTAATTTTAAAAAGTTGGAATAATTGCACATTTACAAGAAGTCTAATATGAGGATTTTTGAAAAAAAAAATGTTTGTATTGGCAAACTAGTTTCCAAGGACTAAACACTTTTACCAATGGCTTAAAACTGGAATAATTTAATATAATTTAATAAATTCTTACTTGAAAAAACTTTGGGAAATAGATTGCTTCATGTAGTGAATTTGTGAATGAGTCTTAGTATAGCTTTGTGACTAAGTCATGTTATTGCTAATTTTCGCTAAAAATTATTTCCCATTATAACTGACATATGGCCGCCTCTTAAATCCCAGCAATGTCTTTCTTCATGAGTCAAACACAGATAGAATGGAAGTCTTCATTAAAATACTCCAATTATGAGTATTAATTCTGCTACAATAATTTTTTATTATTCTTGACAATTATATTTGGAAAATTTTGTAATGGCTATGCCAATTCTTATAGAAATATAATAAGAAATGAAATGTTCAGAAGAGAAAATGTCTATCTCTCTTCTTCTAGTCCCCAGCTACCAGCAGAACACAGGCTAGAGAAGCAGTGGGAGTCACTTGCTCTTAATTCTACACAGCATCATTTTTCCTAACATGTACGAACTCTTCCTTACCAAACAGTTGAATCTTTTTCACACATTCTCTTCAGAGCTGCACAGGTTATCTGTCTTAGTCTATTCAGGCTGCTTTAACAAAATACAACTAACCGGATGGCTTAGAAAAACAGAGATTCATCTTACAGTTCTGGAGGCTGAGAAGTCCAAAATCAAAATGCCATCAGATTTGGCTTCTGGTGAAGGCTGGTTGCTTGATTCACATGTAGTTACTATTGTTTTGCTCTGTTCTCACAAAGGCAGAATGGGGCCGGCATCCTAGTAGTGAAGTTGCCCACACATATGATCTGATCTCTTTCCAAAGGCCTTATGTCTGAACACTGTCAGATGGAGGACTAGGAGTTCAACATATGAATGTTGGAAAGTGAAACATTTTGACCATAGCCTTCAGCCTCTCACTCTCTAAAATTCATGTCCTTCGTACATGCAAAACACATTTATTCCACCTGAATAGCCTCAAAAGTCTTAACTCACTCCAGCATCAGTGTAAAAGTCTAAAGCCCAGAGTTTCAGGACCAGAATCTCATCTGATTATATATCATTTAAATCAGACATGGGAGAGACTTAAATTACAGCCCATTTTAAGACAAATTGCTTTTTAGCTGTGAAGGTGTGAAACCTCGAAAGTTAATGTGTTTCCAAGATATAATGATAGAGCCAGCATTGGCTAGACATTTCCACTTTAAAAGAGAATTAGGAAAGAAGCAAAGAGTGACTAATGCCAAACAAGTCCAAACCCAATAGGACAAGCAACATTAAATTTGTAGGCACAATAATAATTCTATCTGGCCCTTGTTCTCCCCTCCAGTTACACTTAGGTTACAGTGCTACAGCTGGACATACTAGCGTGGTGATTGTGGCTTCTGGACCCAGTGGAACTCTAAACCCAATAGTTTTGCCAGTGAAGAATTGAGATCCAAGGGTTTGGGTACCCTTGATCCTAGAACTGAAAGCAGCCCCACATCCATTGCTGCTCTATGCCTGGTTCTCATCCCCAAAGTGGTCCTCTGTGGCGACACTACCTCCCATGGCTCTGTGCCTTGGCCATGTCCCCAAGCCTTTCTTATGCTGGAAGTATTCCAGGGGCACTATCAGAATGGGATTTTAGGAGTAGGTCTGCCCCCATTGCTCCAACAGGCATGGTCCTACGGGAGCTCTCTGCGGTGGCCCTACATTTACTAAAAGTTGCATTTGAAGCCTCTGATGGGTAGGACAAGGGGCAGGCCTGATGATTTTTAATTGGTTTCAAGGTCACTCTTTCCTTGCCTTGAACAATATGTCTTGCTTTAGTTTAGATGACTGACTAATCTTATCAGATGACCATTTGGCTATACCCTTCATGTTCTTTCCTGAACAGCTCTCTCTCTCTCTCTCTCTCTCTCTCTCTCTCTCTCTCTCTCTCCTTTATTAGTACAGATAGTCTGAGAACGTTGAAGTATTGAAATTCTACTTCCAATTCAAACAATTTTTTTCTTAAGTTATTTCTCTTTTCTCAACATTTTACTGTAAGCTGTTAAAGGAAAATAAACCACACCTTCTACACTTAGATATTTTCATTTCTAGTAAATTCTACCTTCTACAAAACACTAGAGTAAGACATGATTCAGCCAAGTTCTTTGTCACTTTATAGTAAGGATATCTGTTTAGCATTGTTCCTCATCAGTATCTGAGACTTCATCATCCAGATCTTCATTGTCCATCTTTCTAACAATGTTCTGTTTAAAATTAAATTTAAATCTGACAAGGTTAACCACCTTCTGTAAACTCTCCTCTACCTCTGAGTCCTCTTCAGAATGGTCCCCAATTCTCTGGTCATTGTAATGAAACTCTTCTATTCTCTACCTTTCACCCAGTATCAAACTCAGTTCCACATTTTCAGGGTTTTTTTTCAGCAACCTCTCCTCTCTTCAGCACCAAACGCTGTCTTATTCTATTCAGGCCACCTTGAGCAACATATAAACTGTATAAATTTATTTCTTACAGCTCTTGAGTCTAGTAAGTCCAAGTTCACAGCAACAGCTAGTTCAGTGTTTGGTTAGTGGAAAATCTGTTCAGTGTCTTCATGTGGTAGAAGGAGAAAGGAACTCAGACTTCTTTTATAAAGCAGTATAATGTTGCTTATGGGCTGCATCCTCACGCTCTGACCATCTCTCACATACTCCACATCTTAATGCTGTCACCCTAGCGGTTAGGATTTCAACATATACATTGTATAGGGACAGAGATTCTCATCTCATAGCAACACCTTTGATTCTGTCTTTCACGGTCCTGCTCCTCTCTTTTCTATTTTTTTTTGGTTTTTTTTTTTTTTTTTTTTTTTTTTTTTGTTTTGTTTTGTTTTTTGTCCGGTACCGGGAACCGAACTCACGACCTTGCGCTTGCCAGGCAGGCGCTTTTCCGCTGAGCTAAATCCCCAGCCCCTCCTCTCTTTTCTATTGACCATATGACTATGGTGGAGAAAGTAAGCTGAAAGCACCAGCAAACTTGTCTCCCATTGCCCACTTCATGGCATTAGAAGTAAAACTCAATATCTTTGAGTCTAATTTTCTCATCCGTAATAATCATATTTTACTCGGGGTTTTAAGAAAGATGACAGAGGCTAAAATTTAATGCTATTCTTAACTCATAATAGTCTTTCTAAAATACCTGGTAAACGTGGTGAGCAAATGCACAGGAAAAAGTGGAATTTAGGAAATTCATTTAAAGAAGAAAAATCACAAACTCCATTTTATACTTCGTGTAAAAGTAGTTTTATTTAATCAAAAGAGAAAAAAATCCATGGTGTCAAATCAAGTGGCTCCTCCAATGTAAACAGTAGGATGACTCAAGCATATCTTTGAATTGCAGTTCTTGGTTTGCCTGACAACATCTCCCTCAAAAGTTTCTACAATGAGTAAATGAGATGATGTGTGCAAAGAGGGCAGTGCCATAGCTGGCAGATGACACATGGTGAATAGTTTTGAAGGCTTACTGGACAGTCTTGCAGGTAAGTGCAGCACACTCTTGAAAATGGAGGCTGGAGGGCTGAGGATTTAGCTCAGCGGCAAAGTGCCTGCCTGGCAAGCGCAAGGTCGTGAGTTCGGTTCCTGGTACCGAAGAAAAACCAAAAAAAAAACCAAAAAAAAAAAAAAAACAAAAGAAAATGGAGGCTGGAATTCAGATGAGGAGCTACACCTGAAGGACATGCATTTGGAAATCTTGACACTGATGGTATTTGTAATAAAACCATGACAATATGTATGCTTGCAAGAAGAAAGCAGTAATTCCTAGTCATAGCTATGTACCTCTACTGCACATAGAACCCGTGTAAATTAGGAGTCCTTAGTCCTTCCTCAAGAGTGCTGATTTTCAGTTTCCAGAGTAAGAGTCACAGATGTTATTGATGTGGTCAGAGTGGCATTTGAGTATTAAGGGAGAAAAATGTAAAGAATGACCTAATTTAACAGGCAGAAAAATTCCTAAAAGGGAAGATCTAAAAAGACTTAAGTGTCCAGATGTTTACAGGGTAAAGGAAAAGAGAGAGGGAAGTTTGACTAAAGAAATGAACACTGAATGAACACATTTTTAAAAAGTCAAAGAATGTTTAAAATGAAACAAAAACTTTAGATAATATATGGTATATCATTTTAATAAATCTAATGGAGAATGAACTTTCCCTATCAAAAGTCAATAAAAGAAAATGTATTTTCCAAAATAAAATGCTTTGTAAAAGCTTTGGACCATGAAAACCATTTGATAAAAAAGATGAAGTATGCCATAACCATGAAATGTACCTGAATCAAAAATTCATATATCCAAAAAGAAACTATCAGAAAGTCCATACAACTGCATCGTGTCACTGTTAAGTGGTCCCTGTTGATAAAGTATGGATGAAATACCAATATATTTTTTATACTTCTTGTAGTGGTGTGCAATATTTTTATTCTCCTTGGCACTTGACACAGGCTTAGAATATCAATAATGCCTTATTTTATTATTTGTGCACATATAGAGAAATATTGAGTAACATCACCTATTCCAAATCCAAGAGTCAGAAGCCTACTCTAAGGTTTCACTTTAGGAAAGTAATTTAAAGGGATGAGACTTTAAACACAAAACCTCCTATAAAGAGGAGATTAAAAACGATTAGCTTCTTTCCCTGTTCTTTGCTTTTCTTAGTGCGCGAGTACAGACTCCTAATCTATCATTGATTTATCTTTCTGATAGAAGCACTGCTGACTGTTGTACAAGCCTCTCTATGGTCAGAATGCTCAACAAGCATCTCAACAGTCCCCATGTGTCAGGATGTATCATTCCTACATCGCTGCGGAGAATTTTAATATTTCCTTAAACTGGCATGAGTTTCCACTTGGGCTACTGTCACACCAAGGAAAAGGCAAACATCGCAGATATCACCAGTTTGCCTATAATATTGACTCCTCTTTACCTATTACTATTGTGATGTGTTTTTTCAGTGTAGAGGCTGCTATAAAATGATGTATTGTCAGTTCCAGACAATATTAGCAGTGCTTTGTAGGATTCAATTTCTAAATTATCTTTGGAATATAACACTGAAAGCCAAATAAGTGTCTGGAGAGTGTGATAATCATTATGTGATTGATGGAGTTTTGGGTAAGCTGATTTATAGAATATACTTCAGGGGTTATGAATCTTTCCAAAGTACCACCATGGGACATGCTCAAGGCTGTGGATTTAGTAATGGTTTTTCTGGACTAGTTGTACTTTTCCTTCCTTTCAAGGGTAGGATAACTTACTAAGTTTACTTCAGATGGAGTCTCTTATTTTCTGAACAACTATCCAATAAACATCACCAGAAGCTGTGTAAACCAAGGACAAAGCTTGATGCTCCTTAGGAGACTAAGGGTTTATGCTGCCATATTTACTGACAAAAACTCAGACTGTGTCAAATTGCCCTCCAGGGGAAAAGCAGGAAGAAGGCAACACAAGATATATATATATATATATATATATATATTAGAATTATGTCTTCTAATCCTTAAACAACTCTCTATTGGAATACACCAAATCATGATTTACCTTGTGGAATGTATCCTTTGAAATGCCACATAGTATGCATAGTCTAAATTTCTTTATTTGAAGTAGGTTATGTTCTTATTGATAATCAAATATATATAAATATATATATATGCATGTTTTGTGGTATCATTATCTATGGTAGAAAACATAATGTGTATATATGGTAAATAATAAAATGTACACATAATATATTACCGAATCCCTCAGTTATTGCTGCTTTCCTGGGTGACAGTCAAAACTAACAACAACAACAAAAAACAAACAACAAAACCCCTGAGCTTAAATTAGAAGATATTTTAAATTTTATTGTATTTTATCACCCTAATTCTTACTGTTTCAGATTAAGTTAAGACTAGATGTAGGGATAGCTTTGTAAACACTAAACTGGGTTGTCAAAGTAATGTTACATAATGCTACTTCTTAGAGCTGTTTGTAATCAGAGGGTGCTTATAAACTACCTGGCCTAAGTCCTAATCTTCCTGGAGGAAGGTGATAAGCAGGGTGACCTCAGAAGAACTCTGCCACTTGAAGCTTCTTGTCTCCCTACTCAGCACTTAAGGCAATTGCAAATTTATATAGGCTATAAGCCTCAGCCAGTCAAGGGGCCAAAACCTCCATAACCCTCCAGGTGTAAAACGCTTCAATACTGAGGTGTACATGAGGCACACCTTTTCCTTACACATCTTGTAGCATCAGGTGAGATGGAGACCATTTCCTCTTATCTCTAATATATACTTCATTTAAAAGATTCTATAGCCTGGAGAATTAGTATGCCACTAGGGAAGGTATATCTCCTTCCTTGAGTCCTCCCTTCTCTCTTTCTCTCTTTGCTTCCTGGACCTCACTATTTAAGTAGCTTGTCCATCACTATGCCTTTCTGCTATGTTTTTCTGCCTTGAAGCCAGATACAACTGTAAGGCAAAGTATATCTCTCATCCTTTAACTTGTGGGAGTTGAGTGTTTGTTCCAGTGTTGAAGAAATTGACTAAGACATTGATCTTCCTTGCAGCCAAGGGCACATGGTTCAGATTCTTTCCAAGACCTTTAATTATTAAACCTTGTCATCTCTAGGAGAAGGATGTTGCTTGGCTCAGATCATAGTCTACAAACTCAGATCTTCAAGAAAGTTCATGTAATTAATTGTTTATAACTTGAAATCATTCTGATTTTAAGACCCCATAGTACCAACTAGTGGAAAAACAATGTTGAGGATTACTAGAGTTACTTTTTCCAGAGTTCTGTGACAGCCTAGAGACTATTCATATCATGGTTCTAGAAACCTCCATAGAACCTGTGGTCTTTCAGTACCTACCTATTAAGATGCTCATTTTACCGGCTTCAAGGTACCTTTGGGTATAACTTTGTTCTATGGCTCTCTGCTTAGAGAAAACCCAATTACACGTAAAATAAAATCATTGTGCTTAGGATCCCACTTCCTCAGAAATAATAAAAAAAGTGAAATATTTCATCTCTTGCTAATTCCCGGGGATATTTATAATAACGTTTAAAGGGACTCATTCTCTCTGGCTATTTCCCACTTTCCCTAATCTTTTTCTCTTTCCCTGCCCTTGAAAGTACTTACCAATAGGATTGTTTTAAGTTCCCATAAAATACTAGAAAAAGATTTTAAGTTTAAGCGTTTCTGTTTACTACCCTGCAAACATCTGTGACTAAGGACCTGCCTTCTAGTTTTCAATGAGGGAATGGAAAAAGAGAGGGGACACCAATACAAATTCATCTCCCCCTAAATTATTGTTACACAGAAATGCCTTAAGTCTCAGGAAAGAAGAAAAAAGAGAAAAAAAGAACATTTGGTTCAGTGAAGTTTAAAAGAACTAGGAAAATATATTAAGAACAACTTAATAGTTCATATTTCCCTTCAGCATTTTTTAAACTGTATGAATTTTCCATGACTTGTCTACATCTTGCCTTTATTTTTCCATCTACAACTGCAAAAGTACTAGCTAGGGTAGACAGAAACCTAAAGCAGTTTTTATTGAAGTAAATCACCCCCAACATTTATTTGCAGTGAAGTGAAAGTCTCTTTGATGCAGAAAATAGGTATATTTCTAGCAAGACCTCTTCAGCTGCAATGTAGTGGGCCAATTTTCAAGTATTCTACATCGGAATGTTGGGGTGGGCCAAGATCATTTGGCTTCTAACACAGAATAATCGATGGCTGAGAGCCCATCCGCTAGGCACCGTCACATCCCAGGAAAATTTGGCAGTGGCCCAGATTGTGAGAGTGATGAGCCCCACCTGCATCTGGAAAAAGAATCTGAAACTGAGTAGGTGAATGCATAAAGGATCACACCTGGCACAGCTGAAGTTCTGGCTGTAGCTATTTAGGCTGGTTTAGAATCCAGGTAGTGAGATTATGGCAGTAGAACTTACCGGTTACATTTGTTAAAGCTTTTACTGTGATCTGGACTCACAGCCTGTAGGAAGAAACCTGCAGAAAAGATGAGTGGTGATGAAATGCACTGAATTTTGGTGGCCATGAGTAGACTATTCAGGATAAGAAGACAAGGGAAGGATGATAGATGAGAATTTAAGCAGCCTATAGACGCCTAGTAAGACCCAAACAAAAACACCTAAGGTTGAATCAAGTTTATAAAGGGTTGAAAGTCTGAATGGAGTCTTGCTCTTAGACAAGGTTAATATAATCCACACTCTGAAAGATAAAAGCAACCACCACAAAAGAGTTCTGAAGTCCTACTCTTACAGGCAGCTTAGTTAGATAGAAATATTATAGGCAGTCAGACAGGGCCAGGCCCTCCACAGAACCAACATGAAAGACAAGATAAGATACCTGTGGGCCAGACCTCAAGACAAAGGACTAAACAAACACACCCTCTTACCTCCCAAGGGACAGACATCTGGGATTGAAGAGTCCCTGACCCAACCCCGTACAGAAAAAGCCCCTTGCTTCCCCATTTGATCCCAATTTAATCAATTCTACCTGAACAATTCTTATCAGATGACCATGGTTTTGTCCATTTTCCCCTACCTTGGACCCTCCTCACCTCGTGGTTTTGCTCTATAGAAGTCCCTAGAAAAGACAGAGTCTTGGGGTAATCCATTCAGGCACCCCCACTTCTGTCCCTTTCTTGGACAGAAGCTTTCTTTCCCTCAATAAATGTATTCTGCTCTTAACCTCCATTGTTCCTAAAACTCATTCTTCGACTTTAGAGAACACGAACTTGTCCCAGATATCATTCGGGTTGGGAGTTTTTATTTTCCTGTATCACTACTACTCCCTGTGACGGAGTTCCCTGTGATGCAGTTCACCAGCTTTAATAGTTTGAGGACCCTATAAATTTAAAGTGTCTGAAAATATTAGAGTCCTCTAGACCACAGAATGACTAACATTTTAAAACAAATAAAACCACCATTGTGAATATTTTAGGATCTTCTGGCCACATATATTAGCTGCTATCTTTCTTGCATACACTTTTTATTGCTCATTTTGTAAAAGGACTCTAAAATCTTACAGCCTTCCTTCAAAGGCTATACATAAACAGGACCTAGATTGGATCCACCATCAGGCAATAGTTTGCTAGTCCTAAATCTAAAGCATTTAAAATCTAAACTGTATGTAGCTCTCTCAAACCAGATGGTGAGGAAGACACAATGAAGAATGACAGTGGAAAAATAAAAACCTGGAAGACCACACGTTAGGGGTGTGTGACACAAACTAGTGTTTGCAAGGTCCTTGTAGGGGCACAGAACATGTTGGTTTTCAGTGCCTCCAGAACAGCACCAAACAAGTGTTCTCAATGGCAGATAGATGTAGGACTGAGACCCAAACATCACAGGAACATCGGCTGATAAAATAGGCCTTTCATCTAGCTGGCTGTTTGTCTCTTTTTCACAGTTGTACCTAGTTAGTTAGAATTCACGAGATTTCTCTTAGAATTCCCATAAGGGATTTTGTCAGCATTTAATCAGACACAGATATACCTGACTCTATACTTTCCACTACAAAATTGATAATTTGTCAGAGAAAAAGTACGGTTGTGTCTGGAATTGGACCATTTCCCTCTCTTTTGTTACCCAAATCACATCTATGTATTTTCAGTGTGTTTCAAGAGCCAATAATGTATACATCTTTTTACTTCTTCTGTAGACAATTCAATTAATTGTCTCTATGAGTTTGAAGATGACTTTTCGCTTCCTGGTATCTTGCTTTGTCTGTCACATATAATCGGGATCAGCTACCTCATTTGCAGAATCCAGTGCAAAATGAAAATTTGGGAGCCTTTATTTATACAATATCGATAATTTCAAGAGCACAGCATTGGAACATGAAGCCAAACCTGAGGTCCTTTTGTGCCTGGGGCTTTGAGTCATTGCCTGGGTAGCTCGCCCATAAATCTGGGCCTGACCAGAAGTAATGACATGTGTCTGTGAAAGGAGGCATGTGAGCAGACTCAGCAAAGTGCAATTTACCAGGTTCTGTTCAGTATTTTCATAGAGAATGTTTATTACAAGCTCTGTAAATGTTTTCATACTTACGTTTTACATTTTATGTTGTTTTCTATCTCCTCACTTTGGGCATACATTAAAGATCAGGAATGGCCTTTCATCCTCCTTCATCTGGAGCGTATTACAGAGTTTCTCATCTAATGGTTGCTTAATAGAAGGACTCACTAATATCTAAATAGCCAGAGAAAATAATTTCCTTCTATGATTTTCTACTTCAGGCGATACAGAGCTGTATTCAACTTTTTATATTTCCTTTGGCCATAAAAATTTTGTAAAGTTCTCTAGAATTAAATCAATATGTACTGTATATTTATTTATGCTGGATCTACTTAACATTTTTACAGCTTTTGCTAACACCGTACAAAATTCTTTTTGGCACTTAGAAGAACCAGTAACTCAAGCTCTGTTTATGGACTAGAAATAAAACTCTGGGACTAATTGAAATACTTGCCATCTCAAAGCAAATAACAAAGTGATTCATACTCAGACACCACAGGGATGTGGACTAAGGGGATAAGCAGCCTATAAGGATCTTCACACAACTTAAATCATGTGTGTACACAAGTAAAAAATGGCACTAGTGTCAAAGGTGTGTGTTTGTTAGAGAAAATTGTTTTTTCCCAATTATTAGCAGAATTGTTGAAAAATATAATCACTTTTGAAAGTCTAAAATGTTTTTAAATTCAACTAATCTAGAAATACAGACATGGAATTCCTTTGTATCCAATAATACTATTGGCTTTTCCAATTCTATTGCTAGTTTTAAATTTTTATTTTATTATTGCTTTTTTATGTCATGTCTAGGGGATAATTTCAAATAAACATCTTCCAAACACAGAATTTTTAGACAAAAACATAACACTTGAAAATGATGTTCAAAGCAACTACTGATAATAAAATACACAATGGTAATGTTTGAGGAAATAAGGCCAGGCTAAACTTTTCTGCCCCAGAGAACCTGTATGACTTATATCCATTTAGTACATTCATACTGCTAAATTCATAAAACTTATTTATGAGGTGGATTTTTAATACACAACAACAGTATGTTATCTATATGTAAAGATTGCTATCAATATTTCATACATGCCTCAAAATATTGGAAAATTCCTCTATTAACATAGATTAAAATGAACATTAAAAACTAAATGACTTTGATCTAAAATTGTTATCAGATTTTTCACTAACGCTCAGGTAATTTAAAGATGCTTAAACTGGTGTTCTGTCAACATATTCTTGAGCATTTGGTCTGTAGAACTGAGTGGTACATTTCCAGCATATCAAAGAACAGGAAGAGATGATACTTGTCTTCAAAGAGTTTAGCATGTTGTATAAAGAAAGGTCCAATGAAATTTTAAAGGAATGATGATATTAACACTAACCAAATTCAGTAATTCTGAAGAAGACACTTTCTAATTAACAGGTAAGCAAGGAGCTATTTGTTTTATGTTACTGACTACAAATTCATCTCTTTTCAACTAAGCTGTTTTTCTTGTACTTCAGTCTTGATTGTTTATCCTAGATATATGGGCAATTTACTTTGCTTTATTACTTTCTCATTTGTTTAGCATTTCTGTTCCTATTATCTCTTAATATCACTATCATTCATGAGAAATGTTAAATTTGTAGGAAGTGAGAACAATATTTATTAAATTTCTTTTCTGTGCAGTTTAGTTTAGAGGCTGGAGTTCCTGATTTCTGTGGCTTTTTTCATTTCTTTTAAAAATAACTTTCACGACAGTAATGTTCTCAAATTGACCTATAAAACACGTTTCATGATTATTTTGAGGTACATACAGTATAGAATCAGAGAATATCTGGAGGGAATTTTGCAGCTTGCTACCCTAAAAATTTTATTAACGTCTTCAAAGTGTATTTGTGGCCAATACTGGCTGGATTGCAGTAGGTGGTATACGCTGCTCAAGCAGCTGGACAGTAGCTTCATGTGCCTGAAGTCCCCTCAAGGAGACAGTCACTTAAACAATTCAGGGCAACCCTGAGGCAAATCCACAAGAATATGAAGAATGCATTTTTGAACTATGGGAAGAGGACTGATTAATTCTTCATGGAGAGGTCAGGAAAATCATTGCAGAGGAGGTGCTTTTTGAAATGGATTTGGAAGAAGTGAAATTTCACCTAGCAAAGATTAATGGAGCACCACTCAGAGGTAACCTTATGAGTGAAAGCAGGGAAAACTAAAACCTACTGTGAGGTGGTCTCTTTGATTTTAATTTGGCAATTCTCTTGTATTGCTTCTTGGAACTGCTTTTGTGGGGTGGGCGGGGAGTTCAAAAATTTTAAGATCATGGTGAGGAGTTTGGTTCTGAGACAGTAAATATACATCTCTTCCCTAGTCTCCATCTCCAGTTGAGAACTTCCCCTTGTTCACTACTGGTGAGATGCAGGTGTTTTGTTTGGTTTTGTTTATTGAGATTCCTTGTTTTATTCTGTTACTGTTATTTAAACTACCTTTGTCTCTCTGAGAGTTCTGAGACACATGACAAGCCATGAAAAGCAAGCAGTCCACCCCAGAAAGCTGGTTCTTGACCACAAGAGGGGGAATTACTCATTAGGCCAGTGTTATGGTTTGGGGCTTATTTTGCAAGGGGAACACAATATAATACAGGGCACATATTTTATAAGATTATTTGTAATAGTCATCTGAAGAATGATGTACAAGAGAGTGCAGGAAATCTGTCCACACAGTAAGATCAAGGAATCCAGCTGTGGGCCTGGATCCACGGAAATATCATCCATGAGTCCAGCTGGATACCTAGAGCTCATAACAATGCCTCCCAAGAATCCAACCAGAGGCCCAGAACCTACAGCAACATCTCATGCAGGCCTGTTTCACGGATCTGTGCTGGGAAGGCTCAAAGTTCAGTGGTGGAATCTAGGAAGTCTGTGCCAGCAGGATGAAGGGTCTGTGCTAGCAGGCTTAAGGATCTGCACTGGAGCCAGGATGTGATGCTTAGAAGAACCAGAACTTCCCTGAAAACAGCCACAGCCATCCCAAGCAACAGTGAGGTCTCCCATTCCTCTGATGATTAAGA
The DNA here is from genome assembly GCF_000276665.1 of Chinchilla lanigera. Classification (NCBI taxonomy): domain Eukaryota; kingdom Metazoa; phylum Chordata; class Mammalia; order Rodentia; family Chinchillidae; genus Chinchilla; species Chinchilla lanigera. The sequence goes on along the minus strand of NW_004955421.1, from coordinate 6,901,398 downwards.
TGGCTGAGTTTCCATCAGGGAAGCCAATGCAGCAAACTTCTCCAGAAGACCTGCAGTGCACCATCTTCCCATCTGGAGCCAGGAAGCGATGCTCAAAGTGAGGACTACAGCTCCCCCAAGTGAATCAAAGCCATTCTCAGTGCCAATGAGGTCCTGAGCTCCTCAGAGGATGAAAACAGCCAAGTTCATCAGGAAAGTCAGCATGACGAGCTCCTCCAAAACAACCAATAGCTTCTTACAGCTTCTACCAGCTCCCCACAGCCTTTCTTCTTCTCCAGTTCTGCCTCTTATGCTGCTGGCAACAGTCCTCAAGTGGGCCTCCCACACCCAGCACCATGCTTACTCAGTTCAGCTGGGGGTTATAAGTTGAACAACAGTTGTCAATCCACTACAGCCAGTGTTGTGCTTATGACTATGTGTTTTCTTTAGCCTTCTAGAAGTCAGAGCCCATGAAACCTAGCACTATCTTCTACTAACAGTAATTTACTTCATTTACTAAACTGAGCTAGAATTGGTTTTTGTTGTCTGTGACTTTGATATAAGGAAGGAGATGGGCCCCTCAAGCAAGTTAGAAAGATGCTTGGGATTAAGTAATAGAGAATGAGGATGTGGCAAAAGGAAAGTTAAAGTGAGGGCTTGAAGTAAAATTGCAGCCATTGAAGGTGGTGGGAACTGGTGGATGGGGCTGCTTGCTAGACCTCAATACTGGTCCTTTGTAAATCTTCTTTTGTAATTCATGAGTAGAATTACAAAACTGTATCTGAGGCTCAGGAAGAATCAGAAATCTCTCCAGAGTTTCTCAAATGGAAACTTGATGAATGTTGACTTAGTCTTTATATTAGAAAAATTATCTATAAGTTCTGGTGCCTTTTAACATAACTCACTATGGTAATTTCAAAATAAAGCTACATATTATAAATTAAATGTGCAATTTGTCTCCACACTTCAGCATTTACTGGCTTTCATTCTCCATCAGTGCTTCCAGGCATACTAAATAAGTCTAAATTTGACTTTCATCTTTGTTAATTTGTCTTAAATCAATTTTTGATAGAGTCATTAGCTATTAATGTCACTGCAATTTTCACCTTCTATTGGGATTCCAATTTGGAAAAAATATTCTGTTTGTCTTAAATTGTTTGAGCATTTGCTTTTTGAATAGATGCATGTGTACTTGAAAAATGAACTTTTAAACAAGTACAAACAAGAACCCAAGCAAAGCTAGTTCTTTGAAAATAACCTACTAATTTGTATGAATTACATGGATTAGAAAATAATTTATCCCAGTCTATGAAAAAGGCGCTTTAAAAAAATTACTAATAAGGTAGCTGCAGGAAATACATTTCCACCACAGAGAAGGTTTTCACAACGGGAATGTCTTTGCTGATCCACTTTTCTTTCTATAGTGGTTTTTTTTTTTAATTGACTGAACAGTTTTACTATGCATGTTGTTGTTAGGTGGGTGTTATGTGTAAAATGATGTTGAATATTGAATTAATGTTTTGCTGAATACCTCCTCAGTATGAAATGTTTTTGCAGATGTAAAGAAAAATACCAAACAACCTTGTCCTCAGGAAGCATGCACTGGAGTAGGGAGGTAAACGGAAGGCGATCTATAATGACGCATCTTGTAAGACAGGTCGAGAATACGGCACCAATTCAAGGTTCTAGCTTGCATCACATTAAGGTAATCAGAAATGGCTTCTTGAAAGGGATGGCATTTAAAATGTTTTTGAAGGTTTTTGCCAGAAAAAAATTCCCCTTTGTGAAAGAGAAATAGGCAATCTAGAAAGAGAGGACAAAATCTACTGTCATCTGATAGTTACAGGGTGAGGTAGAATCAGAGCATGTGAAGGTATTTCAGGTCAGCTATAGTTGCCTCTTTCACTAGCATACATAGGGTTGTAGTATTACACCACCACCATTATCGCCTTCCTGTCCTCATCCTACCCCCAGGGACTGTGTAGATTAAAGGTAACAAATAAGGACGAATGATTTTTTTCTTTATCCTTGACACAAACCAATTTCTAACAACCTGAATTGAGGAAACTGAGAAAATGTTTAGGGAAAAAGAAAATAAACCATTGAATTTGAACGTATAGAAAGTGTTTAAAGCAATTAAAGGAGAGCTATAATTTTTTGCTTTCTTGGGCAGAAGCTCTGTTGAATCTGTAAGGCTAACTGAATCTCACATGGCCTGGGAATTTTGGAAGCAGATTCATAAGATTTGTGAGCCAGGAAGACTCATTTATTACTAAAACGTAGGTGGTATCAAAGAAGAACAATAATGGAGGTAGTTAATATTTGATGTGGGTCCATTTAGAGAAAATCAAAACATTAAGCATCCAGGCTCAATAATACAGACTTAATTTGTATCAAATGTTACAGTTTAAAATGAATTTTTCATCTACTTCCTTATTTTGTCTTCACAGTATTATAAGGTGGTAGATTGGCGAGAAAGTTTGTTCTTCTCTAAAATGAGGAGCGATTTGACTGAGATTTGAAAATCAAAATGACTGAACTGTAATCACTGAGCTAGGTAATGGTTCAGGCAAGTTTTTAAGTAGCACGTCCAGCTCTGGTTTTACTCTTCGCTGCTTTGAAAATTAACTTTTGCCTCTGTATCTGCAATAATTATTACATCTCCCAACTTCCTTTATCTCAAACAAAAATAATTTCAGTAGCTAAAGTTGTAGAAGAGGTAATATATAGACATTTTACATTGTTCAAAATATGTAGTAGCATGTACGGTGAAGTGCGTCTCTTATCTTCCTCTGCCCGTAATCATCTAGTTCTCTTCCCTCAAAAAAGGTTGCTGAAGGGGCTGGGGATTTAGCTCAGCAGCAAAGCGCGTGCCTGGCAAGTGCAAGGTCGTGAGTTCGGTTCCCGGTACCAGAGAAAAACCAAAAAAAAAGCTTGCTGATACTCTGTGAGGTCCTGCAGAAATATTCCTTATCTTTGCAGACATATTTATGTGTCTCTAAGTGTATTTTTACATACACATATCCACTCATAAAATACCTTGCTTTTTTTCACATAGCAACCCTGGCAAGGTCTTTAGTAATATTATATTCTTTCCAGTGGCTTCACTGTTTGCCAATGTATAGATATACAATGATTTATGTAACTGCTTCCCTATGGCTACATTTAGAGTTTTTCCAGCTCTGTGCTTATATAATCAGTGAAGAAATGCATATTTATTCATATTTGTCATTTTTGCATAGGCACTAGTCTCTCTGAAGTTGAGAATCATTTTTAAAATGCAAGTTCTGCAGGGCCCTTTATTGATGATTTTCAGCTAAGTGGTTTATTTTTAAGCTATGGCTTAGTACATAATAAATATATGGCTAGTAAGACTTCATTCCCTCAAAATTATTGTTTTTCTTGCCTTCTTCTGAAACCAGTAAGTCCTTTTGTTGACCTTGCAGGTGAGAATGAGAGTGGTCATCACATTAGTTATGTCGGTCTTCCTGGCTTCTTCCAACGAGGGAGTGGGGGAGTGTTTTTTATGCTTCTCAAGCTTCAATGTGGGCATCATCTAGGGATCTTGTTAAAATGCAGGTATTACATTTTAAGATTTGATATGGGGCCTAGGAGTCTATTTGTGACAAGTTGCATAGTATGCTGACATTACTGGCCCACGGTGCATTAAGCAGAAAAGATATGAGGACCAAAGGGAAAAAATGATTTAGGGGCTGAGTAATGGAAAGTCACCCAGCCAGAAGTAAAAAGAGTTTGGGGTTAGATTGAATTTTGTCACTTAATATTTGAACTATCACTTCTTCAATTAGCCACCAAAGTATTTTTTTTTCTATCCAGTAAATTGGTATAAAAATTCTAGTTTGTCTTAGTTACATCAGATAGTAGAGTTGAGACTTCTTTGAGAAAGTGTGTGTAGCTTGTGACATGTGAGATAGTTAAATAAATTTGCAAAGCAGGCAATATCCTTGATTTTGTACAGTGCCTTGTTTCTGAAATGAAATTATGTGACCAGTTAGAAACTCAAGTTTAACCGGTATTGATTAATATAAAAAAATCTCATAGCATATAAAAATGTATACATAGAGAGAGCTCAGTTATTGAAAAATTAGTATATAGAAAAAACTTAAAAGAAAACTCCTATTAATTAGCATTTGTCTCTGAGGGGAAAATTACAGATATATGTCATTTTTACCTTTTTAACTCTCTCACCATCTTTCTCTCTCTCTCTCTCTCTCTCTATATATATATATATATATATATATATATGAGTGTATATAACTTTGATTTTTTTATTTTAAAGAGACAGAAAAATTATACAGAATTTTTAAAAAAATTATAGAAAATTAATAATAATTATTATATTTCATATTGTTATCATCAAAGTAGTTGCTCAGATTACTAGGTACAGACATGCAAAGTTGATCACATGATATAAACACTAACTGTTCCTTTCAGTGAACTAATAGAAATTGGCAGCACAATTACCTTAGCTAACTTGTGTATATATGCATATCTTTTTTTCCTTATTTTCTCTTTTTCCCCCTCCCAGTTGTTCTTTTCTTTTCAGTACTTTCTTTCCCTTTCACTATATTTATTGTACCTTTTGGATCTTACTTACTCTTTCAGGTTCTTACACTACTTTCTGAAAAGGAAAAGCAATTAAAATTTAATTAGACTAAAACTGTGGTCACTTTCCTCTACACAGATTTGGGATATATTGTAATCTTTTAGTATCATTACAGAATGATCTTATAATAAGGTAGTAATGAGTTTCTACTATACACAGCACTGGGTCCTTTCCATTCCTTTACATGCATGAGTTCTTCAGGGTAGCACTGTAATTTAGCATTATAATAGTATTTCTATGTAACAGAAATAACAACTTTTACAATACTCATAAGATTCCATTTCTCCCCTGCAAAAAATCCTCTGATTTATGTCCCATCTCCTCATAGTCTACACTTGGAGCCATGTGCAACTCATGTGCATTCAAGCTACTTGACTGTCTTTTTAATATTTACAATAACAAGTATTTTAAAGGAAGATATATATATACTTCACTATATTTGCTGTCCAACACAATTTCTGTTCACTCAGTATGACCAGACAACCCAAAAGGTTGGACCCAGGTTCTGGGTAAACTAGGCCCTTCTTGCCTCCTCTTGCTTCCTTTCTTACTAGGTCTACTGCAGCTATAATGAACTTGTTTCTGTTTCTAAAATCCTATCAGTTCCATTCTCACTTGGAAGCCATTGTGCCAGGTGCTGCACTTGCTGAAATATCTTCCCTCCCAGCATGCATATTTCACATATGGGCTTAACTGTGGCATTCTCAAAAATAGTCTTTAGGGTTCTTACTTTTAAATATAGTACTCATCCTTCACTGGTATTCTTAAATTGCCTTATAGAAGTTAAGCTATTTAAAACTCAATAACATGTTTGTTTAATGGTGAAAATTCTTATTCTCCACTACAAGTTGAATTTCTAGGTAAGGTCTTTATCTTTCTTGGTTCCAGCTAAAGACCTGATACAGAGAAGTTAGTAAAGTTAGGGGGCTCAAAGTTCCTCAAGCTCCTTTCCTTCATGAATTCCAGTTAGCATATACATAAGACTAGCTTCAGCAGGCCCATCCCTTACTTTTCTGCTATAAATTTTTGCTTTAGTGTAATTGTAGCTGGCTGTGTGTATCTTTCCCTGAGAGATACAAGGAGCAATCTATATGTTTACCCACTTTGTCTGATGAATTGCAAGAAATGTGCATGTATGTAGAAGTGTCAAAAGTGGGATTTGGAACCACCTTTACGCTCCATCTAACTGATTTTTAGTATGTTTATCAGAGCATCAAAGAGGGTCCAGTAGACCCACACCAATTCCAGATTTGTTTCAAAAGAAAGTTTTCTTCTGCTTTTTCTGATAGAAGTAGTTCAGTTCAGCACAGTGTCACATGAAATCCAGATTTGAAAGTTTTGGAGGAGATAAAAAGTTGATCATTATTCATTCATGGATTGCACAGATAATAAAGATGGTAAAATACATGCTTTCAAAACATTATGGTAAAATACACGCTTTCAAAACAAAAGAATGCTGTGGGAAGATGATGTTATTGATGATGATGACTTTCATGTTGGCTATGTGAAGGAAATTTCCTGTGACAGTGAAATGCAGCAAGAACCACCCGATACAAACAATGGCAATACAAACCTCCTTGATTCAGGAGAATCAGCAATGTGAGTACATATCTGACTAATCAAAATTTTGCAAAATGACTATGCAACCAAATGGAATGATCCAATATTAGAACTAGGTCTGAAAATATAGAGGGTCATGGCATTGGTAAAATGTATTGGATAGAATGTCAGCACTGCTTTTTAATGTTGGAAATTTTAAGAGATTAAATGCTATAAGATGCTGTGAAATACACAAAGGCTGAAATGTTCCATATGCACAAATAGCCATATTCTAAAATGTATTTATTATGACACCTCACTAGGTAAACTGAAAGCATTCATAGGTCTGCTGCACTTAGAGGACTTTCTCATGGTGATTGCAGGAATGTAAAAGACTTATTGGAAAGTGATGGATCAAAATAAGGCATAAAAATTTGTGCCTTTGGAGATGCAGACTTATTATGCTTTCAATCTAGACATTTACCCTAGAACTCAGTCATCAGATATATTCCTCATATAGTAATGAACCAAATGATGTTTTGAACAGATTTGTTTCGCCCATCTCCCAAATTAATTGAAATGTGACATCCACTACTTTAGAGATAATAATATGCAGTATAATAACCATTGTTAATTTCCTATTATCTTGTTTGGATATTCTGTACCATTTTTACTGTTTTTTTTTTTTTACTCGTTAATAAAATTGCTTTACTAGTGTCAGATTCATGTTACATTTGCTAACACAGTACAATTTGACCAGTGCAGGAACTATACAAAGGAGCAAAATATTTTATTGCAAATGTAATTTTCCAATTTAAAAGCAGACAGTTGAATAGTACAATCTTTGGATTTCAGAAAGACATAACATTGGCCTCATATATGGCAAAGAAAACCAAACTGTTACTGCTGATGTCAAAGTCATATCATGATGGAAATATTGATAGGGAAAGCCTGACAGAACAGAAGCATGGTGTGGAAACTTACTACAACAAAACCAAAGGTGGAGTAGATGTTCCTGATGAGTTATGCAGCACATATGATGCCATTTGAAACACAAAGCATTGGCCAATGGTTGTGTTTTACTCAATCTTAAACATGTGTGGCATAAATATGTTAAAGATAATAACAACTGAAAAATATCACAGAAGATTGGGAATGGAGCTAATAAGAGATCATCTACAGCAGAGGAAGAACACAATTTTTCTGCCCAGGGAACTATGCAAAATAACTGTGGTGTGCAATGGTAAGCTACCAGGTGACTAGGCAGGCACAGCAGCATGAAGACCTTCTATGACAATGGGAAAACAAAAAGGATGTCAACTGTCCCCTAGAAGAAAATACAGGAAAATAAAATGTATGTGTTATCAGTGTAGATAATACTTGTGTTTGGAGCATGTAGTTTTCCTGTGTGAAGACTGCCTTAGGTGTGACAATTGAAACAAATGTTATTTTTGTGAGAGACATTTGTTTGTATTGTAGGTCACATAAACTTTTACTTTTGCTGTCATCTTTTAGGTTTGTAAGCAAGTAAACAGCTATGAGAAAATACTGATGTCTATTCTAAGTATTCATTACATATTTGATATTTTATTTTATTAATGTCTTATTACCCTAAATGTATGTTGTCTGATATAGTAAGAAGCTCCTGACAAAATGATAAGAGTAAAAAGGTGAGAAAACTGCCACATGGGAAAGGAAAGCTAAGCACGTGTGCTGTCAGCATAAGTGAGACATGTGCTTGGAACACGCAACTGGAATATGTAAAGACTGATGGGTGTAACAGTTGAAACAAAGCTTAATTTTGTGGTAGAATTCCATTGGTATTTTCATTCTAGTTCATATAGGAATTTATTTCTGATGTTGTCATTTAGGTTTTATAAATGTGATATCCACATATTGATGTTAATTCTAAATGCACAATACATATTAAGGAATCAATATTTTCTTTTATGGTAGTTTATGTTCCTGTTAATTACATACTATATAATATAATAAGAACTTCCTGACAAAATAGCACACCACTGAAATGTCAATATGTCCTTAAAAAAAAGATCAGGAATGCAAAACACTTGTACTGTCAGTATGAGCGATGTATGTGTATGGAATGTGCTGTTCTCATGTGTGCAGACTACTTAGTATTGAAGTAAAGATTATTTTGGGGGAAGTGTTATTAGTATTTTCATTGTAGTTCATATAAGAATTTATTTCTTTTTAGACTTAGTATGTCAAAAAAAGTCAATGTTAAAAATTTTGATTTTGATTTTTTATAAACATTCAATAAATATTAAAAATTCAATAATTTACTTTGTGATTTTTTTCTGTTAAGTACTCCCTGTTTAATATAATAAAATTCACAAAATTAAAATTAATAATTCATTAATAGAAATAGTCTAAAGAATAAGTATGGGCCAGATAGACCCATGTTTCTATGCTTTGATAACCAATTAGTCTTAGGTTTCAGGTGTTTAGGAGCCAGGTTGACATACATGTGTGCATTACGGATAGTCCTGGAGAGAATTCAGATCTGTCCAGTTTCCATTCTAGGTATATTCTTCTGAACACATGGATAAATTATAGAAAAGGTGAGTTTATTTTATCATCTATAATGTTGTATCCCAGTGTCAATGGGCTGTAGAAAAAATGGCAAAAGAAGAGTGCATAGTCTGAACACACGTTATATATCTCTATATTTATGTTCTTCCTTTAGTGTCACAAATGGATGTGTTCAACAGGTATTTATGGGTAAAAGAAAATTTGAATTGCTTATTATTGATACTTTAAATACCTTCAGTTTTAATTAGTCAATAAATCCATTTCTCTAAATCTGGAATATTTTCTTCTTATCCTTCTATGTGAATGAGTACTATACCACTTAAAACAAAGCTGGACATAACTACACTACCTTGTGGAGCAAGCAGGATGTTTTCATATGGAAAGCTATCGTATCTGAGATTCCTATGTTCAAGCAAACACATCACCTATTAGTTTTGTGAAGCTCAGTGATGCTCCAGGATGGGAAAAATTTCCTTCTGAACCATATGGTGTATTGAGTCTGGACACTGATGAAATTTAATATCAAAAGAGATTTGCAAATCATTCTTTGGTAGTAGTTCTATTATTATTATTATTATTATTATTTTTTTTTTTTTGGTTTTTTTCCGGTACCGGGAACTGAACTCACGACCTTGCTCTTGCCAGGCAGGCGCTTTGCCGTTGAGCTAAATCCCCCACCCCGTAGTTCTATTATTTAGAGGTCTTGAAGAGTCTTGACCAGGGTAAAGCTCTCTGAGACTATATTTAAATCTGTGATTTGGCACAGAATACCAAGGAAGGAATCTTTTAGGAAAACAAGTAAAGGAAAATATATAGTGTGGGAAGGTAAAAACAAAACTCTGTGACTACCTTCTTGAAATTTATGAAGTTTCCAACAAAAGGCCTCAAGCAACAGCAATTGCCTTTGCATTTTTTGGCACCTTCTGCAGTGGGAGTAATTTTCAAAGATCAAAATGGGTTTCAACTGGCATTTTTATTTTGTTTATTTTGTAGCATAAAAAGATGAGTGCTAACATATTTATTTAGCAGAGCAATAGACCAGCCATCTAAAACATACCAGAAACTGAGATCCACACTTCAAGACTGAATGATAAATGTTTCTTTTTAGTATCTGTCATGATATCAAAATTTCCTTTGGTTCATTAAATTGCCTGAACAATTATGGATTAGTATTATCATGATGTGATGAGCCTTCAGACGTATTTTAAAGTCCTCACAATTCATAAACCGCAAAAAACTCTTATTTATCTTCCTGCAAACCCGCCCCATTAATTCAATACGCCGTTCTCCTAGTAATAAGACTTTGATGGCTATAATTGCCTTAAAAATAAGCTATTTGTATTAGTCCACTCAGTTTGCTGCTGTTAAAGTGCAGTTTCTGTTCAGAAGAATACAAATTGCAATGCAAGAGAATTCTTTTCTAAACTGTTCAGCAAAATAAAGTTTGAAATGTTAATGAAACTTGTACATGGACTCAATCTTTATAGCACCTTTCAGAATAAGATTTTGAAAGGATGTGTTTGCTGCCAGTGTCAAAGTGCTAATAATCTTGCCTTCATGTTAGGTTTTTATGTCAATAAGCAAAATCAAATAAGTAGATCAGTCAGGATTATTTTCAGTGACAAACAGTACAAAACCAAGTGAACTGTGGTTTAAGTACAAAAGGGCTGTTTTTCTTTCATAGTACAAGAAATCAGGCAGGCTGCTGTAAGTGTTCAGTATTGTTAGTAGGAGCCCAACTCTTCTGTATATCTTCTCCAAAATCCAAAAGACCCTGGCTTTTGGTTTTCTTTTTTTTTTTTTTTAATTTTAAAAATAAAAGGAGGAAAACATTAACAGACAGACAACCTTTTACAAAATAGCAAAAGAACAATACAAACAATACAGAGTTACAAACAAAGTGGTGGGAAATTAACAATGTTTGTTGTATGACATATTGATATCTTCAAAGTGGTTTCTCATGAAAACAAATAGAGGCATGCTCAGCGACACAGCACCTGCCTGGCAAGCGCAAGGTCATGAGTTCAATTCCTGGTACGGGAAAAAAAAAAAAAGAAACAAAGACCCTAGCTTTTGATTTCACATGTGCCACATGGCTTCTGTATTTCCCAAACTGTGTCTGTGGTCTGGGCAAAAATAATAATAGCAAAGATTAAAGATTTGAAGCAGTAGCCCTGTCTTTCCTAGTCACAAACTGCTGCTAGACGCTCTACTAATTGATTTCCTCTCACCCTTTACGTGTTAAGAAACAGGTCACTTAGCCATATCTTGCTGGAAGTGAGATTTCTAGATTTTATTATAACAGAATGAAGGAAAGAAGGGAGTTGGAAATAGTTTTGCGATGTCAGACTGACTTGAAACCTTGAATACTATTTTACCTAAAATGCCAGATGCCTATTATGACAAGCACAATGACAACAGAAATAGTGTTTATAACTACAATGTAGTGGTCTCCAGCATGATCTTAATACAGGACCTTGATAAGAAAAATACAATGATTTTAGTGAAGAAAGTTAAATAATAATGCATATGAAATGCTTAGTGTGCAACAGTCATTTTTCTAAGCATTTTATATGCTAACCGAATAAAGCCTCACTACAACCCTATGACGATAGTCTTGTAGTCATGATACCTTCATTGCATAGGTCAATGGCATGAAGCATAGAGAAGTTATGGTGGAAACTGAGGAGGGATTTTGCATCCAGAAAATTGAACCCCAAGTTCCAGCATTAAATTGCATTTAGAAGACTATTGTGAGGGCTTTATAACTTATAGAACTATAGGGCATAAGGGCAGGAAGATAGTGCTCTAAACTTCTTTTAGCAATGGAGAAACTGAGGCCCTGTGAGAGAGCTGTCCTGGCAAGGTCAGCCAGGTTGTTAGGTTAAAAAGGGTCTGGAAGTGGGAGTAAGGCTCCTTGCATGAAATTACCATCCTGATTCTACAGTAGAGGGCATTCTAGTTACTCCCTAGGTCAGCTGTTAACAGAAAGATGGATATTAGCAGGATGACAAATTATTGTTTTGGGCACTTGAAATCTACAAAACTGTTCTTAGGAAATGGTTTACATTCCAACCGTTCCCTCCATAGAAATGTTTGTTAGGGTTAGAGATTTGCATATATTTAGGTAAAAAAATGGCAGAGTGTTTCATAGGTGTTCAGGGTGCTTTATCTTGAGTCATATCAGAAGGCCATAAAATTCGGTTACTCCACTGTTAGGAACCCTCAGACTGGTCATATAAGTTACATTTTTGTACATTTTTTGTGTTTTTCTCTTTGCATTGATTAAGTACCTGGGAGGGCACAGGGATTTCCGTTGTCCTGGACTGATAGCTGTTTCTGTAAATTCTTTCCTAGTTTTAACATCCATTGGTTGCCTTTTTCTTAACTGATGATTTCTTCGGAGGATGGAAGTATGAATTTCTGCTTGTTTTGTTTTGTTGTACTGGGGATTGAGCCCAGAGCCTTCGCACCAAACTCCATCTCTAGCATCCTTTATTTTGAGACAATGTTTCACTAAGTCTCTAAGTTTTCTTAGTTGAGTTTTAACTTGGGATCCTCTTAGCTAGCTTCCCAGAGTGCTGCAATTATAGTGTGCTTTCTAAATCCTATTTTTTTTTCTTTAACTTAATCGACTGAAATTTTCTCTTTACTAAAGAAGCACATCTCCTCATTAACTACGATGAAAAAATTAAAACAAATCCTTTCATTTTGTTAAAATTTTCAAGATAAGAAATTTGTTTAATAGTTATCTTCAGTGAGATTAGAGTGTGTGTGTGTGTGTGTGTGTGTGTCTTTGGTTTGGTTTTTTGTTTATTTTTGTGTTTGTTTTTACTGTATCTCTCTCACTTTTCTTTTTAAGAATACTGCTATGGACTCCTGAGCTTTTATTTATTCAGTATGCTGCAAAATTCCGGGAAGTATAAGAATTAAAACACTAAGAGACACATAATGAGTTGATCGCAGATTTAAGATGTTCTGGGAAAATAATTTTCGTATTCTTTTCAAAAAGTCAATACAATGTAAAAAAAATGAATGGATATCTGTCAAGAAAGAATAAAGAGACACAAACAAAAATACAGTGCATGATCCAAATGAAATGGTAAGATTTAAATATGAACTATATATTAACTCATAAAACAAACTTGCTATTTTTAAGCATAATAGTATTGAGGTTATGTAGGAAAATAGCTTTATTTTCAGAGAGACATCCTAAGAACTTAGGGATGAAGAATCATGATGCCTGCAGTTTACATAATTAATTCTATAAAGCATTTGTAAATACACACACGATTATATATAAACTATAGGAATAGAGACAAAACAAATATGGCAAAGTATTACATGCTGCATTTATTTGAAGAGCATAGAGATGATCATTTTTCATTAATTCAACTTCTCTGAATCAGAAATCTTATTTTCAAAGCCTTTGGAAAATAAGTTACTATGGCTGTTTTGTTTCTGAATCCATTAGTGTACAGTGCTTTCTGAAATGTTTGTTTTGCCTCAGAGGATTACTTTAGTATTCAGGATGACAGGACTGGACCCTTTTTCTCTGCTTTAAGTAGAAAAATAAGACTTTAATTTGATTTATATTTTGAGAATCTGCCTATGAGTGTTTTGTAGAAAGCCTTATGGTAACATTGAAAAAGTTGTAATACTCGAGGGAAGAAGTCATAAATTTAGTCACAGATCCCATGATAAAATTTGCCCCAAAGTGATTCAAGGCTTTGCAAAATATATTCTCCAAAAACCAGTGATTTGCATACTTGATTAAGAACTTTATCACAGAGACTGGGAAGGTCTAGTGGTAAATATTTTAGACTTGGTGGGCTATTCAGTTTTTATAATACTGCCCTTTTAGAGAGTGAAGCAGCCCCATAAAATATGCAAATGAAAGAGTGTGGCTATGTTTCAGTACAATTTTATTTACATAAACACTTGGCAGGAGTGATCTAGTCCAAAGATAGAATGTTTGCAGACCTTTGTAGTTATACTAAAGTATTATGATTGTTTTTGTGACACAGTCTTCTTGTCCTAACTTCTCAAGAATTATTCTCCTGCTGTTTTCTTCCTTCCTTCCTTCCTTTGTTCCTTCCTTCCCTCCCTCGCTCCCTCCCTGCTTCCTTCCTTCCTTCCTTCCTTTTTCTTTTTTTTTTTTGAATAAGGGAAAGACTTTATTCATCCCTTATGGTTTCAATAAGACAACCAACATGACAAATCTGCACAACCTGAAGAGATCTGGAGGGTCAGATTTTATGAGTACACAACAGGAAATTTGGTCAGTGAAAAGCCTTTCCATCATTGTCCAGGAGAGGAGGAACACAGTGAGGTTGATTGCCATAGTAGAGATACCAAGGGTGCTAGGGGTACAGGGCACAGTCACAGCACAACAGTCCACAGGCACATAACAAGGAGCCAGCCAAAGTTGGCTGAGCAACTTGCAGGACATCTATTGAAGGGTATGGAAAGCATGCCAGATGAGTTCCTTTCACCTTTATGTTTCTGCCTGCTGTAAGCTGAAGCAGCTTCTTGAGTATCTGGGGTTGCAGCAGATGCTCTGGACCTGTATTTGTCCACCTCCACTAATGTTGGCCTCTCCTGGCTGCCCTCCAGGTCACTTGGGCTGCTCTGACCGAGCATCTTCATCGCCTTGAGGTGACTGGAGCAAGTTTGTGGTATGGGCTATCCGGTCCTGGTCTTGTGAGTCTCAGCAGTGTTTCTGTTCCCTGGCTATTCCGGGAATAGCTCTGTCTCCAGTGTTAACCCAGTGCAGCAGATGGCCTCCATAGGAGGTGAGCTCTCCACTGCTCCGTCAGGAATGGTCTCACAGTGCTTTGAAATTATCAAGTGCCCAGGCCCAACCCTGTTCTGGGTTCAGGCCCAGAGGCTTACATGGGCCTGGTGTGGTCCTGAATGCACTCAGCCTAGGCTCTATTCTTCCAAGGCTGATGGAAAGAGCGCCGGAACTGCAGCTTCCCAACAGGCCAAGTGGGAAAAAGAAACAACTGGTTGTTTTTTTTTTTCCACAGAAATTCCTCATCTCTCCAATCAACTAATTAACTATATATTATTTTTAATTTCTCCCTTAAGCATCACATTCTCAGGAAAGTTTCCTTGATTAAGTCATTTCGTGAATGGCATGATTTTATCTCTTACATTTATAACCACCATATATTTATATAATTAACTGATTAATTATTGAAAGGCCTGATTAATGACAATCTTTGCTGTGCCTCATTGAGGAAAGGAACAGCGTCTGCTATGCTGGGTTGTTGACATTCACTAACTGGTTTTGCAACCCTCTTTGCCACTGTTTTTTCACCAAATTAGCAAGGCATCTGGCTCTTAGTAGGCACACAATATTTTGTTGAGTGGATTAGTTGGTCAGTTTCCAGACTTAGCTCCTATTCTATTTTAAATGCAAAGAATAAGACAAAGTTCAAAAGATACAGATAGTGAATACATCAACTTGTATCCTGGCATAGGTTTTTCTCCCTGCTCCTTAACCTCTTATCTTTTACAAGCGAGTACAATCAGAGCATAAAAATTTTAGGGTAAAACCTACCAGCTAGCATCCTAAAAGTGTAGAGAGATATTTTTGGGGAATCTTTAATTTTTTACAGTATTTGAAAGGTTTTAAAGTTTGAGTAAGAGTAGCCAGAAGTGCCTCAGTGACTCAAACATGACTTTTATCATTTCAGTTCACTTCAGACAATTTTGTCTTATTTATTATGTTATTTAAGTGAAAGCCCAACTTCTAGAAAGTGGTCTGTCAATTATTCTACCACCTGTTCAAAATATTTGATCCTGATTATTAACCACTTAATTTCATCATTCTACCACAGATTTTTGCTTTTTGTAAATCAATTTATTTGGGTTTTGTATTTTATTTTTAAATACTTCTGATTTTGTAACTTTCTATACTCTGAGCTTTGAAGTGAACTTATTGCCCTGATTGCTTTGTAAATCAGTTCAGCTGCTAGTTTTCCATATAACCATTATATTATTGTATAATTTACCACCAACTCTTCAACACTATGTGGTACAGTGAACATTTAATGACAATATTTTTATATTGAAATGCTTTAGGAGGGAGATCAAAAGATTAAGATAATTTTTAATAGTTTCCATCTTCCCTCTATATGATCAGTATATCTTATCAACTTAGGCTACATTATAACTAGGCCATAGCTTAGACTGAATGGGTCTTTATTATTCACCCTAACTTATAGAAATACCTATTTATTGATTTTTATTTTATTAACTAAACTCAGATTTAATACTAGTTATTCTTGGAGAGAATGTCTGTGAAGATGGCACTTCTACCATTTATGTCCTTATTTGGTGTATATGAGACAAGATATGATTACGGTATTTGTTCAAGATAAAGATTGTGTTTGTCTCTTTAGAAAATATCTAAATGAATGAAAAAGGTCAAGCTCATTATAGTGAGCTCATTCCAAATGAGCTAACTTTGCAGCCTGGAGTGGTGGTGCACACCTGTAATCCCAGTGCTCGGGAGGCTGAGGCAGGAGGATCATTGCGAGTTCGAGAACAGCTTGGGCTACAAAGTGAGCTCAAGGCCAGCCTGAACTGTGTAGCGAGACCCTGTCTCAAAAAGACAGAGAATGCAAACAAAGGCTTGAAGTTAAGATTTTAAATGTGTGCTTTTGTGGCACAGAGATTAAAATCACCTACTTAGGGTTCAGCATATGAGGTATGCAGCAGGGGAAGATAACCTTGGACAGTCTGATTGGACAACTTTAAAAGAGGTATATACGAAAGGTTGAAGAATTCTAATTTATACAAAGGTGTTAATTATTAGAGGTGGGAAAACAGTGACAACATGGAATCTGTCTTTGAATGTGACTAATGTGAGACTAACCCAAAGAACAACATAGTGGGAAAGCCCTAGGTATAAGAACAGAAGAACTTTCAAAGCCATCTAGAATAGGGGAGGAATATGCAAACTATACATCATTGGGAAGAAAGACATGAAGTCTGGACTCTGAAGTGAAATTAAAGAAATTTTCACACAATTATAACACAACTAATTTTTTGACCTATCTGACAACTACCAAGCAAACAAATGAAACGTTCAGTCAAAGCCATCCAGTAAAAACACAAAACACGTTTGTAAATTCAAATTCCTTCACACTTCCATGTCTGTGTACAACTCAACCTCAAAATGAACTCTTCTTCAAAGGCCAAGAAGAACATCAATTTATTCCGCCAAGTGAGCCAATTCATGACTACCTTAAATAAGCAACCTATTCAAATTTTGGGTTAGATTTTAAGTGATCATCTCTTTGGTAAAGGTTTTTCCATTTTATCAATACTGTCTCTCAGTGTTGCTGTATACCTTAACATCTGTCTTACCCTAACATTTAATTGCTAAACTTCTCAATATAATATAATCAATCCCTCTATTTTTTGATTACTATTTCTCACTCTGGTATATAGTAAAGATATGTATATCTAAAAATTTAATTTGTGATGTATGACTTTCAAAATCACTTCACTCTTTTGAATTAATTTGAGCCATTTTTTAAACAACTTTAAATCTCATTACATCCTAAAGTAGGCTGTTTGTACCTATTTCATGATATTGCATTCCCTAGTCCCTCTGTGTTTTCTACCAGTGTTCTTTCTTTTGAGAATTCCCTCCTCCTGGTTTCTACATAGATAGATCTAGTCTATTTTATTTATTTTCTATCTACCCCTGGACCTCTAACCTCAGATTTAGACAGACCCTTTTCCCAAGATTAATTTTCTCCGTTTGCCATAACGCAATACCAGACTTGTGGATTTAACATCAAAAGTTTATTTGTCCATACACCTGGCAGTAAAAATTGTAACATTAAGGTGCCAGGAAGGTTATTATTTCCTGAAGTCCCTCCTTGACATGCATTTAGGACCCCTTTGCACTCCCTTCCCAGAGCCAGCCTATGTGCATGCAACCCTGGTACCTCTGTATAGAGAGCAGCTGAAGCTCAAGATTTGTCACACATGCCAGAGCTAAAGGAAGGCCAGTCTGAGAACAAAGAGCACCTGAGGTAAGCCACGTGAAAAAGCTGCTCCAGTCCAGAGAACATCAAGCCGCAAGGCAATTCAAGAGCAAGTTGCTAGGCAGAAGGGTATCACATGACATCAACCTGCCATATGTATATATGTATGTATGTATGTATAAACACTCTGTGGTAGTTGAGCAGTTCCTTTCCTCCCATCCAGAGAAAGGGCTCCACCTGACCTCCATTGTCTGTGTTATGATTCTTATCTTTATTTCTCCATGCTCCCACCATCCTTCTCCACCAGGAACTCCAAGAGCTGCATTGGACGCAACGTATTGGCACCTGAACATAGGACTGGGATACAAAGAAATACCAGGTGAGGGGGCACTTCTCATAGTGCGCACAAAAGGGGGAGAAGAACATTGATAGCATCAATATTGATCACAGAAGTGTATTGATAATGATATCATTATGTGTAAAACATGGGGCAAACAGGTTCTCAAGAACCCCAGTTGTATATAGAAATTGTATCGTTGATTCCTGTATTTACTTTCTTTTTGTGGACTTGGATTAGGGAGTATCTTGATGGTTGCACCCTTCTTGAGACAACCATGGAGTATTTGGCTCAGAGCACTATTTAAAATCAAGTCCCAAGTGGGAAAAAGTTGACAGAACAACAGCCATCCCAATAGAACTTAAGCTTTCTAGCTTTGCTCAATTAGATAATGAAGGCATGGTGGGGGGCAAAAAGACCGTTCTGCACTACAGGAGTGTGTCACTGAGAGTTCCACCTCACAACACCCACAATGCTTGATAACCTTATAACCTTGATAACCTTGATAACCTTGATAACCACAAGGGACTATTTTTGCCTTCCCAGTTCATAAAATAGAGTCATCCTTTAGTCACTCAATAATTAGCCTTTGAAAATGCAAATAAATGGCTTGATTTTGTGCAGACATTAGCCCTTCATATGTACAGAGGGCTATCTTGGCAACAACTATCAGCTAGAAGAAAGGAAAAGAACAAAGCTACTTGCTTCAGCTGCAGAGGTGAGGTGCATTTTGCCCACTTCTACATCTGTAAGGGCAGCACAGTCATTGAACAGCACAGTACCTTGAACAATACTTTCTAGTATCTGTACAAAGTGTCCATAAGTGTATCATCGGGAGAATGAGTGTAAATCCAAAACTGATGTGGAAAGCTGACCTATTCTGGGAAACTTCCAGTGAGGCCTGCCCCAGCCCCACCAAATGGTGCAGGCACAATGGCATGAGGACTTTCTTGAGATGCCCTGACCTTGCTTACATGGTGGGTTTGACTTGGTGCAGGCAACTAATGGTAGCCTGCACCTTGGAGTTGATGACTACACCACTGTGGGCCATGATAAGCAAAGCCCAGCAAACCCTGCCTCCTTTGTACTGCCACTCAAATTCCAAAAGGGCCTGGTCGAGCCTTTAAACTACTGGCCTGCTCAAGCCACAGCACTTCCACTGCACTTGGCTGGGTGCTACTGGAGGTGCAGCAGCCCAAAACAGAGGAGAAAAAATAGCAGCTGTGGCTGCAGAAGCAGTGACTGCTACATCCTGGGGCAAGAGGGAGCAGAGATGGGGCTGAATTAGGGTTTTTCTTCTACAAAAGACTGAATTATAGGCTGTTATATGGTCCAGCTGCACAGGACACAGCACCTCTGTGTGCTCATGTCTTCTTCTCCTAAGGACATCTGTGAGTTGGATTAGGTCCACCCTAACAGCTTCATTTTGAGTCAATCACTGCTTTAAACTGCCTGTTTTCAAATATAGTCAAATTTTGTAATTCTGGGGCTTAGAACTTCCATCATATGAATGGTGGGGATATAATTCAGCTTATTGCAATGCTTTTAGTAAATCACTGCTTCTTTGGGTTTGTGATTTAATGAATAAAATTAGGTTGCTAAAGCCAACACTACTTATATTACATGAAAATATGGAGGGCACATATTCTTTTATAAATTTTATTGGATTTGATTTTAAAGAGAATAAAGGGAAACAATAACAAAATAACAACATAGACAAAAACAAAACAAAGCAAAAACAATAAAAATGATACAGGGTTTCAAAACAAAATGATAGGAATTACCAGTGATTGTTACATTACATGTTGTTATCTTCAGTGAGGCTGCTCAAATTACCAGATGTGAGAAGGCAAGATTGTTCAAACCATTAAAAAGAGTAAAAAGAATAAAAAAGACATTAAAAATTATAGAGAGCTCATATTCTTGACATTATTCTTTTAGACATTCTTTCTGATGAATATCACTTTATAATATTATAGCAACAAAATTATCACAAAACAAATTAAATTTAATTGTATAAAAATTTAACTTCATTGTTTCTATTCTGTGATTTTGCCATACATTAGTGAGATCTTTTTCATTGGTTGGTCATCTAAAAACCACTAATGTATAATACACCCATATTTAACATATAATATATGCATGAGTAGTTTTATATCTTCTAGTGTCGTTGTGCTGGCACCTGCTTCTGAAATCTATAATCTGTCACATAATTCTAGAACTCAAGTCAGTCTCAGGCTGCTTGCTCAGGATCTCCTACTCAGATATTTTTACCAACATATTTGTCAATATAGTCAATTGGTTTTCAATATAGTCCATTTTTCAATATAGTCCATTGGTTTTTCTTTTTTGAATAAAGAGACAAAGCTTAATTCCTTGATTTTGAATTCCTCCTAGTCAATTTTCCCTCAAAGACTCTGCTGATATTCCACCCAAATAGTTTTCTTTTTCTTTTTTTTCTTTTTTTTTTTTTTTTTGGTTTTTCTCCGGTACCGGGAACCGAACTCACAACCTTGCGCTTGCCAGGCAGGCGCTTTTGCCGCTGAGCTAAATCCCCAGCCCCAGTTTTCTTTTTCTGAATCCATTGGATAAACATGGTATCAGAACATGAAACAATAAAATTCCTGAAAGAGAAAAATAGATTGGCAGGTATTGTTAAAATTTTATCCCCATCACCTGTTATTGATTGTCAAAAATTTTATCTTCACAGAATGATTTCCTTTTTTTGTTCTTCACTTAACTTATTCAGAAGCCTTGAAAAATATGTTTCTTTGTATTCTCTGGCATCATCATTGTTGCTTGAAGGAAAGAGAAGCTCAGTTAATGTGAGAGGAAAGGACACCAGTAATGACAAAAATGGGATGACAACTGGCTTCTTGGGCAACAATTTAGTGTTTTACAGTTTATTAATAATGTATTTGAAATGAAAAAAGGTGGTTTTTATGTTGTACTCATCCACGTTTGGCATGTATGTGGCAATTTTCAAGGTACTGAAAATGGTATATAGCCTAGAAAGAAAAGTTAAGTCCAGTGGGGAAACAGAGAAAGGTGTTGAGATAAGAATAAAATGCCAATGCTTCCTTTTACATTGGTCAATGGAGGCTATTTTTAAAAATTCTTCAAGGCATTTTTCAGATATCACTAAAATTTAAACTGCTACTAGGTATAGAATTTAAAATAAATGGTCCTTAAAAACTCAGAGTAATGCAGGGTTACATAGTTGGACTCAAAATGGATTTTTAAAATATTGACTGAAAAAAATTGATCTTCCTCCCTCTGCTATTATACGTGTTTTATATGTTATTTTAAAGATAATATTTCTCGACCTTCCATGTTTTAAAAATTAGTATTCTTTTTTAGTTTGGAATATGCTTATTCTCCAGTTGATTCAGAAATTAATCATGGTTTTCTAGAGAAAAAGAACTAATGAATGTTTGTGTATGTGTGTGTTTGTGTGTGCGTGTGTGTTTACACACATAACTAAAAATGATTCATTGTAAGGAATTAACCTACGTGCTTTTGAATGTTAGCAAACTCCAAATCTACAGGGTGGATCGAAAGATTAGAGAACCAGCAGAGACACTGATGCAGTTTGAGAGTGATCACTGTCTGCTGAGGAACTGTATCTTGCTCAGAAAAGGCTGGACTTTTTTGTTCTATTCAGGACTTCTAATTGGAAGCAACCCATGCACCTTACTGAGGGCAGTCTGTTTAACTCTGTGTCAACAATGCAAGTATGAACCTCATCTAAAAATAGTCTCATAGAAACACTAGGATAATATTTCACCAATAAATGGGCACCTCATGGCCTAACCAAGTTGACACATAAAATTAAACACTGTAGACAATGTATGATTTTCTAGATTCGTGTTACATGAGGGCCAAGAATCCTATGCAATATTTTGTTTTATACCATGACAATCCTTTAAATCAGTTCTAAATTCTGTTCTGAAAATACTGTTGTTAAAAACAATACATTTTTAATGAAAAGAAAGTGGTGGTAGTCTTGTCTATATAGTATGTTACGGTTTATAAGGCATTTTCCCACATAGGAGTACTTTTGAAGAATCAGCACCCTTTTCTTCAGAGCTTTGGCTGCAGAACTGCCACAAAGTTAATAACTGAATCCAACAAAGGGGACACAAAGCCAACAGTCAAATAATTGCACAGTAAACTTGATCAATGTTTTAAATCAGTGTGAACAACTTAGCCAGACACAATCCTGTTTTTAATTAAAAATATTTTCCGTCGAAACTATGTGGGGAAACACTTCATCTTTGCTGTGCTATTTTGCTGAAGACTGTGACATCTTTATTGGAATTGGTTATTGTTCATTTTTGAATCTCTTACATCAAGAAATTTTACTAGGCTACAGGAGTTAAAGTATGTTGGAAATAGAAAATCTGTTCATGACAAAATATGCTCATAAATTTTCTTCTTTCAAGGCAAGGTCCAAACCTAAATTAATATTTGTTCTATTCACTTGTTAACTTCTCAATGGATTGCAAATCTTTTGATCAGTCTCACATTTTCTTTCATTTTCAACTTAGGTTTCCTCCAACTATTCTTTTAATATAGAATGACCCATTATTTAAGTGATTTCATTGTATTTACCCTTACTAATTTGCTTCTTCACATGTGAATCCTCAGATCTATTCTCTTGAAGAAAATTTTAAAACATAATCCCAAACCTACAATACTTAAGATAACTAAATTAGAAAATATTCACCTTAACATAATGGTGAGTTTTTCTATCACATTCCTCTCTTTTACAATCAAACATGCTGCTGTACCTTAATTAACAAGGCAGAAAATTTTCATCTATTCCCTTCTGCATCCAATCTGATTTTTAATCCAGTGAATCTCTGACCTTCTCCTCTCTCTATGTTGCCACATTGGTCCCAGATTATTCTCTAAGGTTTTGCATAAAGCTTTTCCGTTGGTCTCTATGTCTCTATACCCTTTCACTTTCTTTGCACTCTGCATATTGCCTCTGTGAACATCTTTCTAAAATACTAAATATTATGATCCTACTAAAAATATTTCACAATAAGAAAATAATATTGCAGTGGAAAATAGTCAGTTTGCAAAAACTGAGCAGAAATTCTCTTACCAATAGGGTCACAAGTGGAACAAATTTTACCTGATAGTGATTCAGCAGTCCCTGAACTGTTGATCTTGGAATCCTTAAGTTATATATGGCTAAGGACAGGGTGCACTCCAGTATGACATAGAAGTAAAAGACCATCTCATCTCCCACAGTGAAGATGTAAGAATTATGAGACAGGAATAATATATTGGTAAAAATATAAAATATGGGGCAAGAATATGTATATTGTACAATTTTATACATTAGTGATGTGTCCTAGTGACAATCTACTATACTGAAGTATATTATAGACTTATGTTTAAGTATAAAATTGTTTAATAGTGACTCTCATTCTGTTTGCCAAAGTTAAATTATTTCATTGACCTTTATATTATATTGTACAACCATGGAATGGAATGGAATGGAATGGAATGGAATGGAATGGAATGGGATGGGATGAGATGGGATGGGATGGGATTGGATGGGATGGAATGCAGTGGAATAGAATGGAATGGAATGCGATGGAATGGAATGGGATGGAATGGAATGGAATGGAATGGAATGGCCAGCTTCACTTGTGATGTCACCTACCCTTTAGTTTAAACTGTGAATTTGTTCTTATGAATGGTTTCTATTTACAATTTTTAGCAACTGTTCTGATCACTGAGGAATGGACATTTTTGCATAACAATCTCCTCCTAAACCCTCTGTTACCATCCTCAACAGAAATACTTATTGCCTTTTAGGAAAAATGCCAGGGTGCGAATTCAAGAACAACAATATTGCCTGGCCTCAAGCAACTGTGGCTCAAGTAAAGAATAATTTTTTGGTTTTGTTGGTGTGATTCTTACATTAAAACTAACTCATTAGAATGCAAGCAATCTGAAAGCCTCATTTTGTAACATTTAGGAAGTTAAATATATTATTTATTACTCAATGTAACATGGAATGTCAACAAGACAAATACAGCATCAATGCAGGAATTAGAATATGGTATGGCAACCAAAAGAAGAAAAAAATTCTAGAAGTCAGTATGGTTGTCTCCCAAGTTTATTATCACTGTTGATCACATTTATGAAAATACCAGTTATAATGCAAGTGAGATGGTTACAGTATAATGTAAAGAATTCTCTCCATATGCCATTTGACAATTTTATTTCCACTACAAACTGGGTTATGGTACACATAAGTTATCCTGTGGCAGGATACTGCTGCTGGATTATGCTACCATATGTTATTTGTTATAAAAATCACAATAATTTTGCAGACTATTTATTGAAATATCTAAACACAACTGGAAGAAATGACTTCGTCTGTGAGATCAGCTGTATTTCTCACCCTCATCTTGACCATTACTCCTCATTACGAGGTTTGTGCGAAGATTATTCTCTAGCTGACAGGCTTTCAGAGCTGTAATTTGGAGGAATAAAACCAGGTAACAAATGACTACATTTAAACTGGAGCATGGAGCCCATTCTCGTCATTTCACATGGCAAATTTTCTCTTCCAATAAAAAGAGTTCTCTTTGCTTTGGGTTTTTTTCCTTGTGCCTGATCTAGGGAAAATTTTTGGTGTAGGCTTTTAAACTTCATAAGGCAAACATCAACACTATTGCTTGATGTTTCTAAGACCGCTATTGAGATTTTAACTGTTCATTACATCCATTTTTTTGTGTATTCTTAATTTTTGTAACAACCAGATAAGCAGCCAGTGAGTGATGGCTGAACCCAACACATATATCTAAATTCAAAAATCTCCCATTAAACTACTTGACTTACTGGTTAGTCCTAATCACTGGAACTAACCTCAGTGCAGGATTATGCATCAGAAATTGTGAGGACTGACGTCTCATTATGTTGTTATCTTTGCCTCTTGGGAGGAAGGCTTTGAGGTAGGCTATTTACAGATAACATAGGAAGCTGTTTATCTGAAAACATATTTTACTGGTGTCATATCTGGAGCATTCACATGTGATGAAATCTTCTCCCTGAAATGGCATTTTGTATGGGTGCTTCATAAATCCAGTTATGGTAGCCAGTAAGGAACCAACCAAACCTACAGCACAGACAGAGGTAAAATAAGGTGTGCATGGCATTTCATACAGATGTATTAGGCCAATTTTAGCTATAGTTCTAATGTTCAGCTTTTGCAGTATTCCAGGACAGTTTAATCTTGAAGTCCATTAACCCTTCACAATTTAGTCTGAACCTTCAATTCCCTATCTTCTAATTCTATTCATGTATTTTCTGCAACAGTCTGTGAAAGTTACATGAACATGTTTGTACATATCACCAATGATGTGGAAAAACATATATTGTGTTGTACAACTATGCACATGTGGCAAAAATCTAGAAAAAGTCTAAAAATGGCTTTGAGAAAAATGTACCATTTGCATTCTTAAACTGTCAGTGTCACACAGACTCTTACTGATATTTTGGGTGGTTTGGAAAAGGCACACGGAAATAAGGACACACAAGAATAAAACTGAAGCCAAAGCAGAGAAGAAATGCATAGTAGATAAAAGAACTTCTATTTCATTTTGATGAAATGTTTTCAAAATCCTAGGGAGACATTTTCTTCTAACTTCCTATGTTATATTTATCTCCAGTGCTTCTGAGGTAACCCAGAAGAAAAAGAAGATAAGAGGAGAAAACAAAGATACATTTTCTCTTTCCCTTGAAGTCTATTTCTTGCTACAAATAAATGTAGCACAATGGCTAAAAGAATCCTCACATTTTAAGGGCAAGTGAATTTTAAAAGAAAAGATAAATAGTTTCTTTCTCAAGTAGTATTTTCATCTTATCAATACTAAAGTAGGTTTTTAAAAGAAGATATTAAACAAAATAGGAAATTATTAAAATTCTGCACAGAGGATTTTAAGAATGTGTATTATTGTTATGCTTTGAAACCTGACTATATTTTTAAATGTCCCTTTTCATTATTTCTTTGCTTTGGGAGATTAAAGTTTAAAATAATCATACAATTATATACCTAAAAGGATTTCATTTCATTTGGTAAAAGTGACATTTGTTTTGATGACTAGGGTCCTATAGCAAGTCAGATAACTGAATATAAATCAGATCACTGAAGGTGTCACTGATCTATTTACCCATACACCCAAATCTTTTGTTCATTTCTCCACTCAGCAGGATTTGATAATGCTTTCCGAGAAACCCCATATTTTGTTCAGTACTAGGAATACAATGATGAATTCATATTTCTCCATCTTCTAACAAGCTCATGTTTTGGGAAAAAGTGATTGTGGAGGTAACAAAGGCATGCTTCTAACTCCTGCAGCTTGGGATACTGAGGTAGGGAGCTTGGAAGTTTGAGATAAGTACAGGCAACTTTGGAAGACTTCATCTCAGATTTATTTCTCCTGCACCTCAGGAGTTACACAGATTTGGAGAGAGACCTCTTCTCTTGATAATTAAGTCTAGACCCAAGCTAGTCTTTTTGAAATCTTTTCACATTGGATTTGAGACTAATATGGTTGCTCTGACTTTTATGGACCGCAGTAATAAATATTCAAGTCTCATTTATTTTCATTTTTCACCAAAAATTTTATATCAAAGTTGATATCAAAATGCAACTCGCCCTCAAGTTGACAAAATGAAGTCAACAAAGAAAAAACAGTAATGTGACTAACTAGTGAGAGATCCTTTTTTTTTTGGTACCGGGAATCGAACTCAGGACCTTGTGCTTACCAGGCAGGTGCTTGTGCCACTGAGGTATATCCTGGCCCATTTTTAACTTCTAGAGATAAATGTTTATATAATTTTAATGATGTTTTTAATTTTCATTTTTCTTAGTGGTTTTCAGTTTTCTACAAATTTAAATATTTATTTATATTAAAAATTGGACCCTTGTAATCCCAGCATTCTGAGAAGCTGAGGTAGGAAGATCACAAATCTGAACCCTGCTTGGGGGAACTTAGTTATTTAGCAAACTGTATCTCAGAATAAAAAATAAAAAGCCTGGAGTTGTAGCACTGTGTGAAGGCCTTGGGTTCAATCCTTAGCACAAAAAATAAAAACCTAACTACCTCAGGAACTTTAAGCAACAAAGCAAAAAGCTTTTACCAAGTTAGAAAATTGTCTTCCAGAAAGAAAAAGTTACAAGCAGGCAAAATGTAGTTTAACTGACTAAATTTGAGCTATAAAATATCTGTAGGAATATTTATGTATCTGTTATTTAAATGATACTCTGAAACTGTTTGAGAGAATAATAAACATAAACATAACCGGTTATGACAAAGTATTCTGGTTTATGAGAGTAATATATTTGATTTGGCTGTGCTGTCTTAACTTCATTTTGGTACATTATAGTGGTTTAAAAAATTTAAAGTTTTAATGTTGTTTAAACATCTGCTTTTGTGGAAATGTATCATCTCCCTCTCCAGATATAATACATATAAAATACTTCATCTGGGCTGAATGCCAAGGAGACACCATGCTTAAGTAATAAGCCCAATTATCTTGTTAATAAACAGCAACTAGAAATTGAACTCCTGTTGGCAGATATATAGGATACTTAAACACTAAGTGGGATTAATTAAACTCTAAAAGGAGTTACATTACAAACAAATATAATGATAAATCATTATATAAATATTAAGTATAGTAATTATCTCATTTCCTTCTCTTTTAGCTAATGAAGTGTATGGTTCTAAACTATCACTAGAAAAGGCAGTCAAAAATAGTGGAGAGCTACCTTTAGGGATCTTCTGAGATATAAATGTCAGATTAAAACTGACACAAGACAAATGTGATGATGAATGTCTCACTTCTAATACCAAAGAATGTTCATGTAATATTCTCAAGTGTGGTAACGATTTTACACAAGCATTTGTACTGTACTGCTTCTAACAGGAATGGGGGGCGGTAGTTGAGGATAATCAAAATGATTCAGATCAAACATATTGAAGAGTTTATGATAGACATAAATATATTTACTGAGACATTATTAAGATGTACAATTTTTTTCTAATTGCTTCAAATTAGACAAATATAAAGTTATCTGTATGAAAAATAAGATATTTAATATACTACAATTTATTTTGCATGAGTCATTTTAGAATTTTCCCTCAGATTATTGTATAAAAATGGCAATCTGAATTTCTATGAACAAATGTTCAGAATTTAGGTTACCACGTTTCTTTCCTCAAGAATATATAATGAAATTGTAGGGAAGGGGTAACCTCTCTCCCACTATTACAAAGAAAGAAAAAAACTTTATACACTCAAATAAATAAATACAAAGAATACCAAGTCAAATAAGAAGTAAGACAAATCCTTCCGCCATCAGTTTCCAGAAAGGTGACCAAGGAAATTTTAGTGAAATTATGTATTGTATGTAGTCATGACATTATATTTTGCATCTGCGTTGATGAGTGGATAAAACCATGAAGACTCTGAGAACCATAAATCTTAAGTTAGCAAAGCATCATTTTTCTCTTTTTTTTTTTTTTTTTTGGTTTTTCTCCGGTACCGGGAACCGAACTCACGACCTCGCGCATGTCAGGCAGGCGCTTTGGCCGCTGAGCTAAATCCCCAGCCCCAATTTTTCTCTTTTTATTATACAAAATGTGGACTATGAGCATGAACTACGGATGGGAAGAGTAGTCTGAAGAGAGAGGTCAGTAGGAGGACATGAAACGCCTTGGACAAAGACAGTCTTAAGTTAATCAGAGCTCTGGAGAGATGTGGGCAGGGCCTCCTCTTTTCAGGGCAGAGGTACAGACAGCTAAAGCACTTGGGTTGGAGGTTATCTAAATACTCAGATAGAGGAGGGAGATGTGCTCTTCATCCAAAAAATGCTCGAGGTGCCAGGCAAGTCTTCAAATTACTCTTATCCCTTCTCCGTCCCACATATTGCATAAATGTGAACTGACTGCAATACTCATTCATTAAATCATAGCTGAGAGAAGACAAGTGCCAGATGAATTATATTCAACCATTTTCAAACAGGTAAAAAATCTAAACAGAGATACTCATGTTAAGCAAAATGAAAGACCACGGAAACTAAGAAAGATGGTGTGGAAAAGGATGAGGCAGTGAAAACAGAAGAGCACCACAAAGACGTATGAAGGTTTCCTTCTGAAATAAAGCAGAACACAAATAGCTAGAAAACATTCCTTTTGTTTTATGCTGGCATAGGTCTGAAATGAAATTTATAGTGAAAGTGTCCTTGCAAGAGAAGAGAGCATAATATCTAACTCAAATGTTGCTACGCTGCTCTTAAAAGCAATGCAGATATATTAATTTGCCTTTGTCATCATTACAGCCCTATCAAGTAGATTTTGTGCCCATTTTACAGATGAGGTAACTGAATCACAAAGAGCTTTAGGATGAGGCATAAAACCTTACAAGTAACTAGTAGAGCTGAAATTTCAATTTAAGTCATCTAGCTCCAGAGTGTCTTCTTCTAAATACTAGGGTGTAATGCGCATTAACACAAAATTACATGACAAAGAACATGTCAAAGGTGAGAAAATGGTGAGAGAAAATAACTGGTATTCAAAATTGAGATAATAAGAAGTAGAGAGTAATCACCATAAGTCTGAAAAGGTAAAGGCTAAGCAAAAAATATAACTCAAATACTTTATCTCTTCCTGTACAGCAAACTACCCTGCAAGTTTAGCAATTTAAAACAATGATCTTTATAATATGTGGCATTGTGATACATGTATACATTGCAAAATGTTTAAATTAATTTAAACATATCTTTCTCCTCCAACATTTATTATTGTCTGGCTTCATTTCGATTTTTGGAATGCACAGTACACCGCTGTTATCTATAGTCTCAGGGTTGTGCAGTAGTGTGCAGCAGTTTGTGCTCCAACTGTATCTTTGTGTCCATCTGACACACACTTCTCCTTCCCCCGACCTCTTATTGTCCGCAGCCTCCGTCAGCCACCATGCCACTCGCAACTTCTTCACTTTTTTTAAATTCCTGATGCGAGGAAGATCGTGCTGTACTTCTGTCGCTTTGTGCATGGTTTATTTCACTGGACAGAATGATCTCCAGTGCCATCCATGTTTTTACACATGTCAGAATTTCCTTTCCTTATTATGGATGAATAGTGTTCCATTGTGTAATGTGCCACATTTTCTTTATCCATTCATCGGTTGGTTGGCAGTTAGGGTGTTTCAATTTCTTGACTGTCTGAATAGTGCTGCAATGAATATGAGAGTGCAGATGTCTTTTCAACATGCTAATTTTGTTTTCTTTGAATATGTACTCAGTACTGGGATTGCTTCTAGGGTGGTTCTATTTTTAATTTTTTGAGAAACCTCTACGCTGATTTCCATAACGACTGTACCAACTTACATTCGGTCTAAGTTTGTAAGGGTTTTGCTTTCTTCCCCATCTCTTCCAACATTTGTTACCTTTGGTCTTTTTGACAATACCCATTTCTCCCAGAGTAATCTGGATACTGAAGCCAGCACCACACCAAATGTTTCTAAGAAAGGAAGACTTTTAATGATGATTGGACATCAAGGGGACAGGAGGTAAAATCAAACCTGCCTTTTGTCATTTGGTGGCTGGGAATTTATATAAAGGGAGAAGTGAGAAGCCACTCATAGATTAGATTGTGAGAACTCTCTCTTTAATCTTCCTAACTTTTGTGTTATTTTTGTCATGCACTGAAGTGCTATATATATTTTAATCTCCAAGAGCCATTATTAGAAATGCTTTATAAAAGCAATATTCTTTTTGCGGTTTTCTTTACATTATCTTTTCTGTTGACTTTCATTTGTGTCTGCATTTCCAGCTTTCAATATGTGATTATTTTTCTGTAGAAAGAACTTACTAGTACTTTTAAAGAATTTACTGTGGTATATTTTCTGCTTTAGGCTACTTACAGTGAAATGCTTACGCTTTGCTTAAATTAACCTTATTAAGTTACTCAAAGTTAGGGTAAGAGTAGACTGATTCAAGAAAAGAAGGAATAGAATTTACCTCTTGATTAAGGGCATGTAGGATAGAAAGGATTGCTATGCCAATGTCTGTAACAACAAAGAGAATATTTTATATGCTAATGCTTAATAACCAGCATTCAGTAAATGTTAGCTATTAATTTCTAAACTGTATGTTAACTACTTTACCTTTGTTAATTGGTTTGATCTTCATAATAACCTTAACAGGTTCTCTTTACTATAATAAACACATGAAAGAATTGAGGGACCTCCTGGTATTTTATCATTCAAAGCACAAAAAGTAGTGGAGAATTATACCAGATAAGATGCCAAACCTGGATTCCAGTTTTAAAGTCTCTGCTATTAATCTGTGCTAGCACTGTGTCATTTTGAAAGACATTCTTTCTGCAAAAGGGAATGGGACCGAGGAAAGGCAGGAGAGGGAAAGGGGAGAAAGGGGATGAAAAAACAATTAATTTGTGTCATGTATATGTGCCAAATCCCCATGATGAATGTGATTATTATGTATTGCAAACATGTACTAACAAAAATAGAAATTTCAAAAAGGAAAATCACAGCTGAATTTTTACATTGTGCAAATTGAAAAGCTCATAGTAAAGTGCATATGCAAATGTAAAACCTCGGCAAAACCCAAGAAAATTTTGAAAATAAAGTTGATGGACTTGTAGTAAAAAAAAGGGAAAACTGAATTTGCACATTGAATAGAAATGTCAATTGCACAAATAATTCATCTGTGAGACATAGTCTAATAAAATCATTTAGTTTAAATGTTAAATAGGGAGGTTTTAGCCATGGAGGCAAGAAAATCAAACCGTGTACAAGAACATGAGATTGGACTGAGAAGACTTCAAACCAGTGTTCTACACTAGACAATGGAGTAATGTATATAAAACTCAAGGCCATGGAAAGTGCAGTACAAATCCAGTCAATCCAAGGATTTCTAGCTTTGTGTAATATACCACGCAGCACAATATTGTTAACGAAAGCCACTCTACTGTATCATAGCACACCAGAACTTCTTACTCTTATTTATCTGTAATCTAATTGTAAAATCATTTTGATAGATAAATAGAGAGTGGGTAGTTAGATTAACAAATGCACAGCTAGATAGATACATAGATAGATAGATAGGAAACCTTTTTCTGTGTTTCTGTTTTACTGAGTTCCATGCCTGTGAATCTATGCAATTTCAATTTATTTTTTCAGCACTGAAGATTAACCTGAGTGTCTTGCACATGTTAGGTAAGCACTATCCCACCGAGCTACATCTTTGGCCAACAACTTTGCTCTGAATTATTGTGACTTTATGAATTTCTGTTACTTTATGAATTTTTGGGCATTCTTTCTTTGAATATACTTGACTCTTCTTGTACATGTACTTTTTAGGAATCATTTCACACATGAATTTCCCTATTTTTCTAATTTATAAACAAATTTGAAAGAAACTACATTTCCACAACACGAAGACTGCTGTTTAGAGTTATGATTATGGCACGTGCTACAAAACTCACTTATCTTTAAGTGTAGGTTGGTTTGAATATTTTGTGATTAATTTCAATTCTTTGTAATGTGATATACTATTTAATATAAGAACCATAGATTTTACTTGCATATAAATTTCCGTTTTCTATTCTTGCCATATAGAAAAGATGACTGTCTTGATGAAAGGGTTTCCAAACTCACTGTGTTGTTATCAACATGTACGAATTTTCAAGTATTCTCATGGATTTAGTGTACTTAAATTGAACATAATATTATGTTCTTATATTATATATCCTTTTTTATTCTTCAATTCTGCCTTTTTTAGATATGTCACTGTAATGTTGAATGAAAATAGCAATGAGATCTCTGTTCATCAATTTAAAATTAATGATTCCCACTGCAAGTGATATTTTCTAATTATTTTGCACGAATACCTTTAATTATAAACACTTATTTTGTGTTTAGTAGTGAATTTTAAATTCTTTGAATGATTTTCTTCTTTTATAAAAAAAAAGCCTAACATCCTTCCTCTCTTCATTTATTATTGCTATGATTTATGTTAACTGATTTCTTAATATAGAATCATTCTCATATTCCAAGAACAAACTCTGATTTTGCATGAAAAATTTTTCATTAGTGTTCAATTTATTTACATATGGTTTTCTTTCAATTCCTAACTAATGTCAATAAATTTTTCCATATAATTTTTTGTCAGATAGTGATTTTTTTAATCCTTAGAAGAATAGGATCTAAGATGTTTTGTATTATATACTTTTAACTGCAATGTTAATTTATATATCTAATAACTTCAATAGGCACTTCTACAGTGTATATAGTTATTCTAAGAAAAAAGGTAGGACTTATATTAAAAAATAAATAACACTATATTGAAGAAAACATTTCAGATTTCTTCTTTTAGATGCAACATTCACAGCACATAGAAGTCACTAGCTTCTTCTTCACAATAAGGAAAAGAACCAGACATATGAAAAGTCCATGATTTTCCTTAGATTTATCAGAGAACTGATACCATACAGAGAACTACTTTCCCAAAATCAGGGGAGACAGGTCAATTTAATGTAATAAAGCAGAGACAAGCTTATTCAGAATGGAAGCCTCTGGACACTTAAAATAGTAGTTGACAAATTGATGATGGCAGAGTGTAGACCAGCTTCAAAGTTAATCACCTGGGGACTCAGGCTTTGTGGACAAGTTTCACATTTACATGGGCTCTACTTCCAGTCCCTCCACCCAGTTCTTATGGTAATGGGTAAAGGTAATGAAATGAGAAAAATACTCTTCTGTTTCAGACAGAGAGACTGGAAAATGTTTTGAAATATTATTACTGTATTCTCCTTAGCAAAAGCCTGCTTTCCAAGAAAACCGAACCACATAAGTCTTATCCGCCTTGGGAGAAGGGAAATTACACAACTCCAGCACATTTTAACATGTGGTCTCACATGAAAGAAAAGGCTAAAGCACGCTCTTGGATTTTCTGGGTAACAGCACTGTGGCAGACCGGTATGCTCCAGGCCTTCCTCCTCCCTTGGAAATATTAAAAATAATAGAACAAGACTGGAATTTGGCTAAAGTAACCTTGTAGGCTCTCTGGAAAATGTTAAACTCTACAGCAACTAACTTAATGCTCAATCAACAGAAAGCTATGCTCAAAATAAATGAAAAATTTATGGAGTTTTTACTAGCTTTTGTTTCTGCCTTCCCCCCAGGCTGCAGCATGGTCCAGTCTGGGGAAAACAACAGCCCGATTTGTTGTTTTCTCTTCTAGCTGGAGACCCTAATTGCACTAAATAGCCTTTCTGGGGACTCCCTGAGGAATTAGTCTCTGTTTTACCTAACTTGGAGCTCATTTGGAAAAACAAGAAAAGATGCATAACTTGTGACTGAGGCTGAGAGACTGAGATAATGAAAAAAGAAGTACACATGCGAGGCCAGGGAATACATTTGCCCTGGAAATGACTGGGACTACCTTAAACCCTCATACAAGGTAGATATTGAGTCTCAGAATATTCCTTGTTAATTGTTGGAGGTCTTCTATGAGGGTACAGAAAGCCTAGGAGAAGGGCTACATTCCAAATACTTAATTTTCAACAATGTTTCATAACACTCACAAAGAAACAGGAAGATATTGTTATTTAAAAGGAACAAAATAAATCCTGAAATGGTCCCTGCAGAAAAAAAAGCACAGAACAGTCTGCATAAAGACTTTATTTCTTTTTTTTTTTTTTTTCCACTATCAGGAGTTGAACTCAGGATCTCACCCTTGCCAGGCAGGTACTTTGCCACTGAGCTAAATCCCCAGCCCCTACACAAAGACTTTAAAACAATTATCTTAGGTAGAGCTCAGTGGTAGAGCACATATTTATGCTATGTGAGGCCCTGGGTTTGATTCTATTAAATTTATAGTACCATTACAAGGGTTCAATAATAGACTCAAAAAGGTATGAAAAAAATCAGCAAATAGCTAAAGAAACAAAACATCAGAATTATCTTCAGATTGAACAGTTTTTAAAATTTTTAAATGGAGAATTTAATAAAATTGTGAGGTGTTTTAAGATCTATAATGGAAATAAAATAGCAGGTCAATGTAAGCAAAGGCATGTGAACTCTAAAAAAGAAACAAAAGAATAAAATTCAAAGCCACTAACGTAATGGACAATTATTATAGTGAGCTCAGTAGTAGACTGAAGACACATGAGAAAAGGGTCAATAGGCTTGAAAATATGTACAAACTTCCTAAGTCATAACAAAAGGAGACAAAAAATGAAAACAGATTACACAAGAGTGTTCAAGAACTGTGAGATAAGTTCAAGTAATGATACAAAGTATTTTAGATGAATATAATATAAAGATAAATGAAATGAATGACAGTATTTTTCTAAGGGAAAGAAGGGTAGACTTGGAAATTTCCACTGTGAAAAGCCTGCATCAGGGCCCAGGATATAGCTCAACAGCACAGCGACTGCCTGGCAAGTAAGTGACCCTCAGGTGGATTCCCAGTGCCAAAGAGAAAGAAGCCTGCGTCACCTGTGAAGTGGAGCATTACTATCTGACAGGGTAACTTAGATTAGGTATAAGAGTGTAATGCAAACTCAAGGGCAGCCAGAAATCAAAAGAATATGAAACGTAATTGATATTCAAAGAGAGGAGAGAAAATGGGGTAAAAAGGTTTTATTAAACCTGTCAAGGCAAAAAAAAGGAAAAGATTAAAAAAGAAAAAAAATGATTAGTAGAAAATGCTTATTAATGTGATAGGTATTATTTCAATTATATCAATAATTCCTTTCAGGGAGA
The DNA here is from genome assembly GCF_000276665.1 of Chinchilla lanigera. Lineage (NCBI taxonomy): Eukaryota > Metazoa > Chordata > Mammalia > Rodentia > Chinchillidae > Chinchilla > Chinchilla lanigera. The sequence goes on along the minus strand of NW_004955421.1, from coordinate 6,865,526 downwards.
GGGCTCTTTCATAATTAAAAATAATAATGAGGTGGACAATAAAAATAGGCCTTGATATATATTGTCCAAAAGAAATCCACTTTAAATACACAGATCTAGAGAATAAAAGTAATGGGATGAAGAAAGCTACACCATGGTAGTACAAAAAAAATAAACTTGGGGTAGCTATATAGATTTAGACAAAGGACGCTTCAGCACACGAAAAATTATTGGAAACAAGAGCAGTACTACACAATAAGAAGTCAGTTCTTCAAGTGGGAATAAACATCCTCAATGTTATGTATTTAGTAACAAACATCGGCCATATATATATATAATATATATATAATTGTTATGGTTTATGTCTGTGTGTCCCCCCCAATGCCTCATGCGGACATGGGGCAGGCTTTTAGAGTTTGAATATGGGTGTGAGAGCTGCACCCGCCCTGG
>NW_004955421.1:6846992-6864782 GCF_000276665.1 Chinchilla lanigera | reverse complement strand
TCACATTTATATTTGAATAATTCATCATCTCTTTATCAGAAATTGAGAGATCCAGTAAACAGAACATCAGTAAGGATAGAGTTAAAGAGAATAGCGTCATGCTCAGATGGCATCACTGGTGAATTCCACCAGATGATTTAAACAGTACCAATTTCCTACGTTGTCTTTCAGAACATAGAGTTATAGTGAATATGTCTTAACTCATTCTATTAAATAGACATCACCTAAAGCAAAATCAGAGGAATCTATTCTAATAAACGAAAATATAAGAAACCCACCATATCTCATGAAAATACATGAAGAAAATCATCAAAAAATTAACACATCAATTCAATAATACATGAAAACAAGTACATACCACATCTGAATGGTATTTATTGCAGATTTGCAAGGCTGGTTCAAAATTTGGAAATCAATTAATGCACATCGCCATGTCAGAAAGCTAAAAAAAAAGATCTCACAATATGAACTGATGCCCCCAAACTGTTTGACAAAAATCCAGTACCACTCATGATTGAAAAAAATCAGCAAATTAGGTATGGAAAGAGACAACCTCAACTTGATAAAGAGCATTTACAAAACACCTGAAACTTAATTGTGGCAAATTATACTCCTTTCTTGTAAGATCAAGAACAAGGCAATGGTAGCCCTCTTACCACTGCTATTTAGCATAATTTCTCCTAGAAAAATGGGAAAATTGGGAACTAATAAGCAATTGTAGCAAGATTGCAAGATATGAGGTTAGTATACAAATTCATTTTCCAGATGAGAAAGTACAAATTTTAGGAATTTGAAATTAAAAACACGATACCATTTACACTAACTTGAAAATATAGTAGGTATAAATCCAACAAAACATGTAAATGACCTAAAAGGGCAAAACCATAGATCTCTCATGAAAGAAATCATAGAATATCTAAATAATTGGAGAGATGTTTCCATAGTTAGGAAGACTCAATATGTTACCAAGGTATCTCCAAACTTCATGCAACAGTAATTAAAATTCTAGCCAGTTATTTTTGTAGGTATCAACAAACTGCTTCTAACACTCACATGGAAAGATAAAATGTCCAGAATAATCAACATAATATTTAACAGAAGATAAAAGTCAGAGCTCTTGCACTATGGAATTTCAAAACATAAAATGAAAGCACAGCAAACAAGGTAACATAGTCATAGCAGAAGAATAAATGGATTCATAGACTAGGGAGCCCACAAACATACCCAATAAGTATAGTCAGCTGATATTATAAAGGTTTGAAAAGGCATTTCTATAAAAAAGATAGTGTTTTCAACAATTGGTCTAGTTAAACTGGATAGTTATCTGGAAGAAGTTTTTATACATAAACATTTCACATTTCACAAAAAATAACTAAAATGAAATGTAAGCAAGTGAAAACTGAAAACTATATTTCAGAGCACATAACAGAGAAGGAAATCTACACAACCTGGGGCTTACTATGGTATTTTTTATATAATAACAAAAGTATTACATATGACACAAAAATTGATAATTTGGAATTAATTACAACAAAAAACTTTTCTGGGTAAAAAAACACTTAAAATATTAAAAGACAAGTTAGAGAGCATTATAATATATTTCCAAAATACTAAACACTATATGATTCACAATCTGTATACAAATTATGCAAATAACTTCAGATTGAACAGTTTAAAAAATTTTAAATGGAGAATTTATGATAACTGTGACTTGTTTTAGGATCTATTATGGAAACAAAATAGCAGGCAAAAGTAAGGAAAGACAGTAAGAGAAATTTTTTTTAAGATATTAAAAAATTTCAGCAGAAATCTCTTTAAAGATGACATGCATGGCAAATCATCACAGGAAAAGTGCTCAATGTAGATGTCAAATAATGAGGTACTACTAGTAAACATCTCTGAATTGCCAAAATTAAAAAGAAGGTAATACAAACGATGTTGAGATAATCAACAGGAGTGCTTCTGCTGGTGAAAATGTAAAATTGCACAGCCCCTTTACAAGACATTGTTAAACTATATGTTTCAGAAATATGAACATTGTATTAGCATATGTCCTAGAAATTACTTTCCCAATTATTCTACCCAGTGAACTCGAAAACTTATCACCACACAAAAACTTGCATACGAGCACATATATAAACTTTATGTAAAGTAATCAAAATTTGGAAACAGCCAAGATGTCCCTCAGTAAGTGAGTCGCAAAGTAAACTCTCATATATCTATGCAACAGAAATATTACTTAGTAATGGAAATGAATTCTTAAACAACAAAAGACAAGAAGGAACTTAAACTATTACCAAGTGAAAGAAGTCAGCTTTTAAGAGCTATGTATTGTGTGATTTCAACTATATGACCTTTTGGAAAAGATATAACTTTACTACAGTAAAATGATCAGCGGTTAGCTGGATCCAGTAGTACACACCTGTAATCACAGCACTCAGGGAAGCTGAGGCAGGATTCCTAGTTTGAGCCCAGCCTTCCCCGGTTAGGGATATTTTGTTACAATTTTAAAGATAAAAAATAAAAGGACTAGAAATATACTTCAGACGTTTCAGTGCCAAGACCTGGGGTTTAACCTCCAATATTTCAGAAAAAAATCAATACATGTCAGAAGGTAAGGTTGGAGGGAGTAAGACGAAGTAGGGAAGCATAGGGCAATTATACACTGTGTATGTATCATGGTGGATGCAGGACATTATGCACTTATCAAAGCCCATACAGCTTAGCCTTAATGTATGGTACGAATTTCAGCTATTAATTATACATCAATACTTGCTCATTAATTATATAATATTTGCAACCGCTTAGTAATGAGGGGAAGCTGTGGGCAGAGAGGGATGTTTGGGGGAAATTTCTATATTCTTTTCTCAATTTTTTGTAAATCAAATACTATTATAAAAACAATAGTCTTTTTAAATAAAAAGCAGCAGTGACGATAGAGTGTAAGTGAGCAAAATACACTTTATGATCTTATCCAAATTTTCACAAGAAATATTTTAATAGTTACTAAATAAGTATAATGCCCTACCAAATATGATTCTGTGCTGGAAATATTTAGACCTGAACATCACATTTTTCCCTTCTAATTCCAATTTGCAGTGTATTCACTGTCGCAGTGTCTACTGATCTGGGCTCTCTGGGGTTAGTAAATTAACTGCCAGAAAAGAAGCAGAATGGTCTTCATTGGAACAATCGATGATCTGAGTTTAACCAGATAAGAGAAAGCAATTGTATAAAATTTTGCATTGTTAATTTCTTACCAGCTTCTTTGGAAATTCTGTGTCATTTTTATTGTTCTTTTATATTTGTCTTTGTTTTTGTTTGTTTTTTTTTTCTCTTTAAAATAAAATTTAGGAAAAGAAATACAATTTAGAGGTCCATTCTGGGTTCATTTTGGAGTATGGAGGATGGCATATGTTTATTTATTTATTTTCACAGAGAAACCAGGCTATTTCACCATGTGATGCAAAGTATCATCATGTCCCAGTTGAATTACTATGCCGTGGAAAATAGTACTTGACTAGAGGTGTGTTGATTTATTTCTGCCCTCTCTTCTTATTCTGTTGATCTTTATGTTTATTAATGTCAGTATTGCTTTATTTTGACTACTGTATCTTTATAGTAGGTCTGAGATCAGGTAGTGCAAAAGAAGTAAATGTATATCTTTGTTTTAAGGTTCTTCTATTTTTGTATTTTAATATTTTCCCTATGATTCAAGAGTCAGTTTGATAACTTTCTAAAAAACTTTGCTGAGGATTTTCGGTAGAATTGCTTCAAATCTAGCATCCGTTTGAGGCTTAGGGGGCTCAGTGATAGTTGACATTAGCAAGACCCTTGCTTCAGCATCCAATATCCCTTCCCCCCAAAAAAGCCTCAAAATACCAGCTTGAAGAACATAAGAACATTGACGTTTTAACAGTAATTAATGTTCCAATCCATGAATATACTTCCATTTCTGTAGATTTCTTTAATGTATACTAGAAATGTTTGCAGTTGTCTGTATACAACTGTATCACATACTTTATTAAATTGTTCCTACATATTTCTTGATTCTTGATACTGCTATACACAGTATATTTTTAATTTTATGCTTTTCGTGATCACCACTTACACAGTTATACATCACTTAACTACAAGAACATGTTTTGAAAAATGCAGCTAGGCAATTTCATTCTGGTGCAAACATCAGAGTATATTTATGCAAATCTCAGTGTTAAATAGGTAGGTTGCTCCACATGGCCTCTGAATGGAATCAAGAGACAAAGTAAGCATAAGATGTTCGAGGAGGCTCCATGTGTTCCATGCCAAACTATCTTAATATAACTTTTTAAGTCAGAAGGAGTGTATACTTTAGATAAAGCAATAAAAATATTGTATAGTAAATATGATTATACAACCAGTATTAGTCTTTTATTATCATCAGTTATTAGATACCCCACATAATTGTGTAGGCTGCAGCTTTATACAACTGGCAAGATACTAGGTATAGTAACACCAAAAAATCTCAAAAATGTAGTATTATTAAATGTTTCTATGGTTGCATCAACATTTGCTGATAGATATGTTTCAGTATTATTAGCTTATGGGACCACCATTATGTATGCGCTGCAATATTGACTGAAATATTGTTGATAGATGGATAAATCAGAAATATAATTTTTACAGGTGTATGTAATCTCTTGACTGTGTTAAATTCACTTAGTTTTTTGTATATGTCATGTGACTTTTTGTGTACATGATGATGTTACCTATTAAAGGAAGATTACATTTTTCTAAATCATCCACTTATTTTTCTTCTGTTACTGCACTGATCTGAACTTCCACTACAACACTCAGAATTAGGAAATCCTGACCATATATTGCTCTACCTTTGAAGAGTATAGCATACATTTTCATCATTAAAAATGATGTTAGTTATTGGTGTCATTACTGATACCCTTTATCAGTTTGAGCCAGGTATCTTTCTTTGTACTATTTTTAGTTATTTTTAAAAATTCATAATTAGATATTAAATTTTGTTGTGTTCCATTTCCCTCTACTGAGTGAAAATATGGATTTTCTTCATTTTCTTAATGTGATTAATTTACAGGGATTAATTTCTCTTGCTCATTATTTCTTACATTCTTGGCATGAAACCTCCTTCATTATGATGTAATTTATATTTTATACATTATTAGATCTCATTTGCTAAAATTATGTCAAATATTTCTGCACCCATGTTAATGAGAATTTTGGTCTCTTTTGTCATTTTCTCACCAATGTCTTTTCCTAGTCTTAGTGTGAAGATTATGCTGGTCTCTTAGCACAAACTGCAATGTTCCTCCTCTATTCTCCAAAAATATTTGTGCAAACTCAATATAAATCCTTCAAAAAGCACACACTGAAATTAACAGTAAAGCCCCCTAAGCTTATTCTTCTTTTGCAGCTAGGTTTTTGATAAATTAAAATTCTTCAGTGGAAAAGAGGGCTATTCAGATTTCCTTCACAGCTTGTTTCTTCAATACATATTTGGAGTACATGATGTTTACAGTGATCTTAGGGAGTGTGTACATGGACTGAACATATCTTCGTTCTTGGATTCCCCTTTGTCTTGGTTACCCTTTTGTTGTTGTTGAGACAAAATATCAAACACCCAGAATTAAGGGGGGAAAGGTTTATGTAGCTCATTTTGGATGTTTTGGTCTGTATTTAACTGGCTCCAAGGCAGGGTGGCACATAACACAGGGCAACTGTTTATGGTAGTAGAAAGCAGCACAAGCAGCAAGAGCAAAAAGCAGGGACAGGCAGAGACCAAGCCCTTTTCTCTCCCTTAAATTATTTGCAAACTACTCACGCCAGGGCAGGTGTAGCACTCATACCCATAATCCCAGCACTGGACCATGAATCAATCATAAACTCTAGAAGCCGCCCCATGACTGCATGAGGCTTTGGGGGGACATCCAGACACAGACCATAACACCCTTCCATTTCCCACCTGCTTTTCTCCCTCGTTTTGACTTGTGGTAGGAGTGAGAAGTTGCACGTTGTGGGTAACAGTAAATAAGGTGGATGAGGACATAGCATAATGTTTCTACAAGTCTCCCTTTCTGTTGGATGGCACTCGGCAGGAGCACTCAATTTATTCTTGCTCACACTTTATAGATACCCACAAAAGAGGACTTAGAGAACTGCTTTGGGAACTGGCCATAATTGGGCAAATTCATTGAAACAAAGGGGAGTAGTTCCAGGGAGTTAATGGTAGTGTGTCATTTATTATAATAAATTATTTTTATTTAAACATTACTGTCAGTTTGATCACACTTTGTACACTAAGCCAATTAAGTTGTTATTTATCAAGTTCACTTATTTTCTATTTACCATTTATATCAATTATTTAAATATGAATGTTGAAAAATCTAACTATAGCTGCAGACATGGCTATAGATTCTTTTAAATCTTTTTTATGGTTTTAAGTAGTACATTCAAAGCTCTATTAATAGTACACACACATTTAGAAATATGTCTTACTGATGATTTGATACTTATTAAAAACATATTTAGTAATATATTTTATTTTAAAATAATTTTATTATTTACTCTGCCCCTCAAATGCATAATACATCATTCATTTTTACTATATCTCTGTCTTTACATTTAAAATTTATTTCTTATAGGAAATGTAGAGGTCAATCTAAACCTTTTACCCAGTGTGATCCTCTTAGTCATTTATTTAGAATATTTAGGTAATTTAAATGTAATTATAGTGGTTCTTACATCTTACACCAAATTTGGTAATTAATACAAAGAGAATATGTTGTGAGTTTAAAATCTAAAAGTATAAAATTTCTGGAAGAAACATCAGCAACTCTTACTGATCTTGAGTTTTGAAAAGATTTCTTCAAAAAGAATAGTGAAAATGACAATATAAAGAATAATTTAAACTTAAGTAAAATTTAAAACTTCAGTTCTTCAAGAGATAAATAAGTCGTAGGTAGAAAGAAAATGCTGGTCAGCAAGTGTCAGATAAAGAGCTTGTATTTAGATTGGGTGGAGACGCTTTAACCTCAACATAAGCTAATCAAGACATTTAGAAATGGACAAGGCAGGCTGGAGAAACAGCTCAGTGGTACAAGAGCCTGCCTGGCAAGTGCAAGGTCCTGAGTTAGATTCCTGGTACCAAAAGCCAAAAAAACAAAGAAATGGATGAGGGTCTGAATAATCACTGTATTCAAGATGATAAAAGAATGGCACTGAAACATGATGATTTGATGAATATCTTCATAAAATATGAATTAAAATTTTAGGGGGGGACCACAATAAATCCATTACAATGCCTACAATTTCTTTTTTAAAAAACTCAATTAAACCAATTTTGGGGAAGATATGAGCAACCAGAATTCTTGAAATCCACATTGTTTCCCCATTGGATACACTTTGACAACTTCTTAAAGTTAAATTTACATCTGCTATGTAATTCAGCCATTGCAGTCCTATTTACCTACAAAAAGAAATACACATTTATGCAAAGACTCACACATAAATGTTAACCGTAATTTAAGAACACAAACTGAAAATAACCCAAATGTCACTTAGCAAAGAAATCAATAACTCCATCATGATGCTTCAATTAGTGGAATAATAATTAGCAATTTTTAAAAAATTAACTACTGACGTATATAAAGAGAACATACCGAATAAATACATCTTTTGCAGTGCCTCCTGGCCAGCCAGTACCTACTGCAGACATCTGACAAATCTAGCCAAGTAGGGAAGAACCCGGGCTGATCGCAGACTAAATTGCCTACCCTTAGAATTGTGACTGAATTATATTTTTCATTAATAAGGTTTAGGGTGCTTTGCCATTTAATAGCTAACTTTCCCAGCTGCATGCTAAAATGCAAAGCAAACTGCCCCATATCTGTGAACAAAATTTTCCTAATTTGTAAAATGAGCATGGGAAAAATGTTACCATTGTATTTGCTCCCTACCTCCAGCTTTCAGTGAGGACCAAATGAAGTAACATATAGAGTTCAACAAATATTTTAAGATGTACTTAAAAATTACTTTGTGGATGCACATCATTTTTCTAGTACACAGCATTTCATATACTTATGATTGAAAAGTATTGGAGGTCATGTGTTGAAATTCAACAATCACATTTTACTGGCTTTAAATTGGGCCTTTCACATAACTGATGCCAGTCATGAGATAAATGAAACAAAAGATAATAATCATTCAAATAATGTTAAATTATTAATAGAAGCAAAACTGCTTCACAGTTTTATGTCCAAAATGCTAATAATACTATTAAATAGGCAGTGTTGAATTACTAGACAATAATCTAATCCAATCATTGAAATACTTCTCACTTAAAATAAAATGTGAAAATTATTGTTATGATTGGGGGAACTAAACAGAGAATTTTAATAAAATTTCTTTTAAATAGAACAAACAATTGTGTGCAAAGATTCTTATGTATGATCTCATGCAAGATAATTTTTCATTTTCAAACACAAATCTTATTTTTCATTTATTAATTTTGCTTCTAAAACAGCTTTAGCCCTTACATATATAAATAACACATAAAAATAATTTTTTTCAGCATTTGTTTAGATATTAAAGATTGATGCATCCTAGTTTTAAGTTGTTTAGAAGAATATCGGGCATTTAGATAGTCTATAATACTTAAAAAAATATAGTGAAAACCATTAAAATCCACTAGTTTGTTGTAATTTGTTTTAATATGGGAACCAGTTGACAGGAAAAAAATGAGGTCAGGTGAATTTACTCCCTCAGTTTGACGTGAAAAGTAGAATTAACTCAAGGAAGTAATTTAAGCTTTTTGAATTGTTATTTTTATTAGTACGTGTCTGCAGTGCATAGCAAATTCAATCATTATCCCTGGGGAGTCGGTACATGTGCATAACACATCTTCGTTCCTTTTCCAGTCCTTCACTCTCCCCTTTTCTTTCCTTCTACTATCATTTGACCACCTTCCCTTTTGCCAAAGCTCTTTCTCCCTATGTTCACCTAGATGGATCGCTCCGGTATTATTTCCTTCACAGCAAGCTGAGTATAAATTCACTCTCGCTGTACTCATTTTTATCAGATAATCAGCAGAACACATGAAGTTTACAAGGTAAGCATTATGTTTTGTTTTCTTTTGCTAAGTGGAAGGAAGCAGACTGAATCAACATCCCTGGTACCAAGAAGACCCACACTTATGGGATGCAGTATACAGCACAATAAGTCAAATACCAGTATTAGGAGTGGGGAAAGAGCTGCATGCTCAGCAAATCTAATGGCACCGGCCATATTTTGAAGATGGCTGATTCTGTACCAGCCTTGCTGACCTGCATTGAAATACGATGTGAACTAAGAATAAATCTATTGTGTTAATCCATTTAAATTTGGGGATTAAATATTATATATTATAACTTCCGGTCTGCCTTTTCTAATTCTTAAATTTACTTTATTTATTCAACTAATATTTACTAAGTATCTGCTAGTGACAAATACTTTTCAAAGGTGGCAGGCAAGATTTTTCATTCTAGGCATGGTGTGGTGGTGCACACATGTAATTCCAGCTCTTGGGAGGCTGAGGCAGGAGAACTGCTGCAAGTTAGAGGCCAGCCTGAGCTACAAAGTGAGCGCAAGTCCAGCCTGAAATGTATAGTGAAACACTCTCAAGAAAGCAAAGACAAAATCAAAACAAAACAAAAAGATTCTTCATTCTGAGAGCATAAAGCTAGTGTAAGAGACACAAAATAAACATACATTTAAATAATGGAAATGGTTGTTGGTTATGGCTCGTCACAGAGTCAGTAAGCCAGAACGCATGGCTGGGAATAAGTGAATGCTGCAGGTGCAGTGGCCAGGGCCCGACTGTGGAAGGAGATAACAGTGGTGTTGAGACTAAGTGATGGAAGGAATCCATAAAGCAACAAATCTGGAAAAAAAAATGGCTCCTTAGCAGAGGCAATATTAAGAGCAGATGCTCCACCTAGAAGGACTTCCATGTTTTCAATACTGAGAGATGTACAGGTGTTAAGCCAGAAGGAGAGACTGACACATAATTTAGACTGAAGAAGCAGGTAGTGGATCTATCTAGAAAACTGTGGGGGAATAGTTACTCACTTTTATGTTCATCCCAAATGCAAAATAAAGACATTGAAATTTAAGTGAACTAAAATTTAGAAATCACATAGATACGTTAACTACTATGTATATGTTAATATGAGTTCTTACTGTCTCTGAGAAAAATGGCACTGAGTACTATGGGATGTATTTGTGGGGCATGGTGAAAATAAGGAACCTGGAATATAGTTGAGATGCTATCATGGTAGCCAAAGTGGTGCTGGTCACTTGATCTGAGGTGATAGAAGAGAAGATGGAAAAATGTGGATGGCTTTGAAGTATAACAAGGCAATGAGAGTGGAATGAGTAAAAGAGAAAGATAATCTGTCCTGGATGTTCGGTTTTAGTGTTGAGAAGGTGATGTTCTTTTCAGGAGTGGATAAAAGAGAGCGTTAGTGAAACATGTTGTTTTAGACATATACAACTTCAGATGCCTGTGAGATATTTGTATGAGAGATCAAACAAGCAAAGAAAATATTTGACTATGAAGTTCAGAGGAGAGCTCCAGGACAGAGTTATTTATTAGACAATTATTAGTAAAAAGATTACCTTAAGTCCCAGAGCAAAGGTAAGCCACCAAACAAAGATTATGAATAGAAAATAAAAGTGCGCCAAGAATTACCCCTAAAGAAACTAAGAATTAAAGGTCTGTCCTTCAGTTCATGCCTGTACATCTTGTGAGACCTGCAGGTTTTCAAAACTGGCTAAGCCTGTGTTTGGAATACACCATTGCCTCAGTCTTCAATTCCTTATCTGCCCGTACCTGTTCATTCTGTCATTAAGTGTGGGATCTGTGGAACCATTTGCACCCTGTATCCCCTCTCTTCTTTCTTGTTTGGTATTCTCTCTTCTCCAGCCCAGATCACAGAAGGTCAGGCTGTTCACTGAGTGAAGATAATAACCATTGTTATGATTATAGAAAGCATCTTTTCTTGCAACAATCGTTCTAGTAAATCTCAACCAGCATCTACATAGTAAACCTCACATAATGAGAGATGAAGTTGGTGCCACAGAATATCTCAGTATCCTTTCCCTGAACAAATAAATGGACTTGTTACCTAAAAAGTGCCTTTGCACATGGCACATTAGTGACAAGTTTAGTAACAGTAATATTTTTAATTGAAATAATTTAATGACCTCTAGATAAACCACCATCTATCTGCACCAAATCACAGTTCTTAGATGTCTATCCTTCTCTGTTTACCTTTATTAACTGAGTAGTGGGTCTGAGTAGTGGTTACGTAGAATATTCCAGAAGTCTTGCAGCACTGTAGAAAGAGGGTTTTGGCAAATGTGTGTCAGGATATGGCATATGGAAACCTGATTTTAAAAAGCAAACTCATTTTTGTGAAACTCCTCAGTTCCACAAATATTCCCAATTACTCTCCCAGAGTTTGGCTAAAATGGAGAAACAAAGATCAGAATATATATTTCAATATTGTGGCAAAAAGAAAAAAAAATATAAATGTGGTCTCACTTATCAAATGGGAGAATTTGTTTCCAGTAGATTTTAATTAATAAGTTTATATTTTTGTTTATTTTATATATGTTTTTCTTTTTATTTATTTTTTACTACTTATATGCTGCTACTTCGGAGCCTTTCATCTGAAGTATCCAGGGACAAAACAAAACTTAGAGATGAGAACAGGTTTGTTTCCCTGATTCTGGATGGATCATGAGCTAAAAGGTATCTTGTACAAAGCAAAACATTTTCATCTTATGATCATTACACTTCTATGTAGGTTTCATTTTAAGCACTATTTTGAAGAATGACAGAACATATTATTGCATTTACCATTTAGGGGTCCTGTTTCTTTCCTATTAAATTATTTTACAAGGTCCTCTTTAAAAAATTATTTTACTCTTTTCTTCAGAGCCAAGTCTTTAGCCTTTCTGCAGGCAAATAATGCACTGCTCATAAAAATCATTTTTATCGTTTTTTTATCTGACAACAGTATTATATTAAGAAAAAAGTTTCATCAGTTTAAATCCTTGCAGTATTGAATAAAAGGAAAATTAATGGAAAATTCCATCTAAGACAGTTACATTCTAGTCCTTCAGACAAAGAATAGTATCTCTTCTCTTCGCTAACATTTTTTGATAGTCAATGAATATTTATTTATAAATATGTGATGTTTCCATCTATTTTGAATGCTCATTAAATATTTATATATTATGCATTTATTGTGTGATAAATCTAATACAGGTACATGTTAAAATCAGTACAACTTTCAGTTGAAATAAACTACCTGCAGGTCTTATGCAAAAGCTTTGGTTTTTATAGATTGCCAATTTAAGAGGAAAAATCGCTGGCTGCTTGTGGATTCATGAATGTCATAAATTTCACAGGGAGAGCTATTCAAGTGTTCGCTGCCTGTGGAGCTAATGGGCTGCCTTTTTCCGAACTCCCATGGTAAAGCCCTGCATATCCCAGGCTACTCTGTTCCCAGAGTGGGTCTTTATGGGACACATGAGTATACCTGGATCTCTCCCTGGGGGCATGCTTGTATCACAGAGGTGCTTCCTCGGACTCAGAGAACAGTGTTCTGAGGAAGGTGCTAAGAAGTGGGAAATCTTAGAGTTTCACAAGGTAGTACTCTGCATAGTGATCATAATGCTTTTTTACTGTTAGTCTTCTCTTACTTGATAACAAAACATGTTTTTCTAGTGGAAATTGTTCTTCCACCTGTTGCTCTCTCAGCCATCTTCCCACCATCAACTTCTTAGGCAGCCCTAGAACTCAGACCTGGCCAGAAAGAGGCCATGAGGCATAATCTGTGGCATCTAATCCAAGCAAAACCATTCAGAATACAGAAGATAGTAGTTGTTTGTTTCTTGCTTTGAGGCAGTTGTTTGGTATCACGAAGAATCTATGCCACAATCATCAGTTAGAAGGTTCCCTTCAATCAGAGGTAGTGGGCAGGGACCATGTTGTCATCACAGGATTACACACCAGGATCCGAACGACTGAAGTTACTATAGAGGAAAATGAATTCGAGAGACAGACAAGGGTATGTGACTGAGCTGAAACCCCCAAATTCAAAGTGCCTGAGACGTCTTGTCTCCAACTCTTTCCATTTATTGTGTAAGCTTGAGCTTTCCCTGTAACTTGCAGTTGAATGAAGACTTGCTCATGCAGAAACATTCTGTTCCCTTGCTTGAGACAGGCTTAGAGATAGAACATACCTTCAGATTTAGATTATTTGCTATTTCAAAATATTTTCTGATTTGCAAATCTTGCGATAATAAAAAATGTGTACATTATCCAAAATCATCTGTGTTAACATGTTAGTACATTTGATTGTTGTGCCTTTTTTTCTCTCTCATTCTCATATGTACATATATATATATGTACATGTAAATAACTATGTATGTGCAGATAGATATTTGGAACTATTTTAGGTTGAGTTACATATGTTATTGTGCCCCTTTATCTATAAATACCCCAATATGTTTTAAAGCAGGGCTATTCTGTTACACTAATATATCACATTACAATATAAGTTTGATAAATTACGGGGGCATAATCATTCTATCATATCTGTGGTTCAGACGTCTATTTTTTCGCCATTTCCAAGTAAAATATCCTTTATATAAACCTCACTCTCACCACTACAGATGCCAGCATAGACTCAGATTTTAGGCTCATTTGTTTTAGACTCCTTTAACCAAAATATTTCCATAGCCTTTGTTTTTTTATAACACTGACATTTTTGAAGAATATAATACTCCTTCCTTTTTGTGATAATAGATCATTTGTCATCTTTTGTCTGTCTGATACTACATCATAATCAGATTGCATTTTCACTTTCTCAGATGAAATACTCTACCCAGACACTGTGTCCTGCTCGGGGAATCATATCTATCACACCCAGAGCTACATAGTTTATATCTGAGACTTGCTGATGATATCTTTGTTCATTCAGTCAAGGCATTTCCTGATTTCTCCACTATGTACATAGTTTTTTTCTGCCTTGCAATTAAGTCAGTGTGTTAGAAAATACTCTGAATCTATGAGAATATTCTGTTTCTCATTAAAGTTTTCCAGTAATGTTAGCATTCAGGAAAGATTCTTGCTTCACTCATTTTATGTTTAACAATTAGAATTCTGCGTGCACCTGGAGCATTTTGTTACTGAAACATTTTACTTTAGGACAGTTCTATATTTGGTTCTCATACTTACTTCAAAGGGATCAGATCTACTTTTCACCCAATTTTATCTAATAGTAACATCTTCATTACCTTTTTGTAGCCTGTCTGCTCTTCCTGATTTCACATTCCTCTCCTTGACTCTACTGATCTGTTCCTACTTACACAATTTTGTCCTTCTGAAAACATGTGATGGACTCATACAGTGTGAAACCTTTTGGGATGGATATAGTTATTGTGCATAGTTCATGCTCCTGAATACTATTTCCTGGCATGGATGCACCACAGTTTAACTATCCTCCCATTGCAAGTGTTGTTTCCAGCTTTTTACTATTATGAAGAAAACTTACACTTATCCATACATAGTCCTTTTGAAACCAAAATTGTATTTCTCAGAGACAAATGTAGTTCCTGGATCATGCAGTAATTACATTCTTAACAGAATGTCAAACTGTCCTGAGAGTGGCTGTATATGTAATATAGCCCTCAGCAATGTCCGAGTGGTCCATTTTTTCTGGCTCTTCACCAGCATTTGATGTGATCATTATTTCAACAATAGCCATTTTCATAGATGGGTACTAATATCTCTTTGTGAATTTGAGTTGAATTTCTGAGATTGCTAACGAGGGTGACCATTATTCCTTCCACTTACTGTCTATCATTATGTCTTTTTCAGTGGTCTCTTTCTGTCTTTTTGTTAGATATATGCCATATGAATAGTTTCCCCAATTTTGTAGGTTGTCTTTTCATCTCTGCAAAGGGTGAATATTTTAATTTTGATGAGGTCCAGTTTACCACATTTTTCTTACATCAGTCATGGATTTTATGTCAAGTCCAAGAACTCTTTGCCCAGGTCTACATCATAAAGAGTTTCTCCTGTATTTTTCCTAAATATGGAATAGGTATATATTTTTGTATGTAAGTCTATGATCTATTTCACTTTACTTTATTAATATATTGTGATTTTTAAGGAGTATATAGTACAAAATTTGCCATTTTAATCACTTTTAAGTGGATAGTTCAGTAGGATGAAAACATTCATATTTCTGTGCATCTGATTTCCACAACTTATTCCTCTTACCAACTGGTAACTTTTCTGCTCCCTCCCTTGCAATGGATGTAGTCTATTTTCTGTTTTTAGGATTTTGATAATTGTTATTACAGTATATGAAGGGAATCATCACGTATTTATTCTTTAAAACAAGACCGGGTTATTCCTTTTTTTTATAAAATGTAGGATCTATAGAAAAATAATCACTTTTTTCTGTCTATGGGTGTACAATTTGAGCAACTACTATAAAAGCAATCTTTCTTGTATTTGTTTTTGCACTTTTAGCAACTATTATCCCACTGCACCCTCCTGGTAGCAATCTAATACAAGGCCTTTTTACGGTATATCCCTGGCTCTTTTGTTTATTGTTTACTTTAAGACAGGCTCTCACTAAGTTGCTAAGTTTCTCAGGCTGTACTGAAACTTGAGATCCTCTTGCCTCAGTCTTCCAGAGTGCTGGGATAACAGATGTTCACCCACTACACCTACCTAGTTAGGCATTTTTTGTTTGTTTTCAGAAAAGGTACAAATTTATTCAAAAAATTTAAAGTACCAAAGAAGAAACAATGAAATGACTTGATGCACAAACAGTATTTGATATAATTCAGGATGCGTTTTAAGAACTTGGTAGCGTATGATAATTTGCTTAATAGAATAAATGCATATTTATATGTACAAAGACATGATAGTGAACTATTGAAGATTTTACACTTGGCTTAGGGATACGAAGATGTCAATTAGTGACCCTTCTATTAAAGCGTATTTGAGAGTTGGGGTGGGTGTCTGCCTTTTCTTTTGTTTAATTAATTGTTACTGGTATATTTTAGATATATTTAATGATCATATTCGTCGCAGGGTATTTGTACCTGTACATGATATATCTTCATGCTTCTTTTTTTCACATTCCTCTCCCCTCCTTTCAACCCCTCTCCTTCTTCTTATTTACAAATCCTTGTGTCCATTTTTATTCTTCTTTTCTTGTTTTGTTTTCTCTTTTCCATACCTTCCTTTCTTTCCCTCTTCTCCCTCCCTATGAGACATGTTCATACAAATACTTTTGTTAAAGCTATAAAATTTTGTCTTGAAATTTATAAAAGACTTTTTATCTGCAGTTTGTTTTGTATTCTTTTTGTTTCATTTTGGTCTCAGAGTAATTTGAGTTTCATAAAATGAATTGAGAGACATCACCCTTTTCCTTTGTGGAAGAGATTTTGTGTTAATTTTGATTTTAACAAGTTAGCAGAGCATTTGGATGGTGATTTTGTTTTAAAAATTACAAATTCAACTCATTTAATAGTTACAGGGCTGTTTAAATTATGTATTTTATATTGAGTGAGTTTGTTTAAAAGAAAAATTTAATAACAATACAGAATCTCACTAAACAAGATGATAAGAATTCAATAATGGTTGTTATGTTGCATATTGTTGTCTTTAAATTACTTGTTCAGATTGCCAGATATAAGCAAGCAAAGTTGGTAAAAAAACTTAAAAAGGAGAAAAAAATTTAAGCATTAACTGTTCCTTGCAATAGACCCATAGAAATCATCAGTGCACTTATCCCAGCGATCTTGTGTATATGCGTGTATATTTTTCCCTTCTTTCTTTCTTTCTTTTCTCCTATTCCTCCTCCCAGTTTCCCTCCTGGATGTTGTTCTAGAAGAACTGAAAACATCACATCACAGAGATATATGTGTGCCAATGTTTATAGCAGTGCAATTTGTCATAGCTGAATTTGGAAACAGTCAAATGCCCATCAACTGAGGAATGGATAAAAAAGATGTAGTATTTTTACACATTGGATTTTGTGTTAAAAAAATAAATCCTTTTCATCTAATGATCAAATTTATGCCTATCAAATTATTGCATTCCATCCTTACTCTTGATGTCTGTAGGCTCTGTACTAATTCTTTTTTTAAATTTTTTTTTATTTTTTTATTTTAAAAATAAAAGGAGGAAAATATTAACAGACAGTCGACATTTTACAAAATAGCAAAAGAACAGTACAGACATTATAGAGTTACAAACAGAGTGGTAGGGAATTAACAATGCTTGTTGTATTACACATTGATATCTTCAATGTAGTTTCTCATGAAAACACATATAGACATACAAAGCTGATCAACCAAGGCCTCATTGACAGTTTCTTTCAGCAAAGAAATACAAGACAGTAGAACAGCCATGTTAACTATCCTGCATATACATACATACAAACTTTCTCCTTCTTTGCCTTCTCTTTTCCCATATCCCAGTTATCCTTTACCTTTGAGTGCTTTCCTATCAGTTTACAATGTCTACCATATCTCCTAGTTTAAATTAATTCTTTCAAGCTTTACACTAGAGAAACAATGCGATGTTTGCACATGTATGTTTGATTTATTTCACTTATGATTATGGTCTCTAGTTGTGACCATTTACTTATAAAAGCCTCAAGTTTATCTTTCTTTACAGCTGAGTAATATTCCATTATATAAAAG
>NW_004955421.1:6814680-6841402 GCF_000276665.1 Chinchilla lanigera | reverse complement strand
CTCTTGGCACAGGGTGCATGGGGCTCAGAGAGTGTGCGCGCCTGGCTCAAAGAGCCTGCTCACCCGGCCTCCAGCTAGAGAAGTCCCCTGGGCCTCTCAGCCCCGATCTCCTCTCTGCCGCCACAGCAACTCAGTCTGTAATGTCCGCGGGGTCTTTATTCGAGAGTTCTGCCCTCAGGGATCAGATGGGAGGTACCTGGCCCTCTCCGCGTGTTTCAGCTGGGAATCGTGGTGGTGTGTGTCCAGCACAGACTCAACCCCACGAGCCCTGCCGCTCCTGGGGTGCCTGCTGTCTCCGCGCAAGGCACGCGCAGCTGGGGGAGCCTGCTCCAGCATTCTCTGTACTAATTTTTAACACTGGTGTTTTGTGTTTTTTTAAAATTCTGTCTTTTATTTTTATGAGTCTTTCTAAACTTCTGCCAATTTTATTCACCTTCTCACAGCAGCAACTCTTTTGTTTTGTTTTGTTTTGTTTTGTTTCTTAGTTTTCTTTTTTTCCAGTACCAGGAATCAAACTCACGACCTTGTGCTTGCCAGGCCGGCACTGTGCCACTGAGCTAAATCCCCAGCCCCTCAACAGCAACTCTTTCCTATTGACTTTCTCCAGTATTTTCTCTTTACCATTTTATTGATTTCTGTTCTGAGCTATCTTCTATTTTCTTTGACTATTCTGGGTTCATGACATGTTGCTCAGATGACTTATTTGAAAACTCTCTGTCTTTTATAATGTATGCAATAGTATAATGTCACAAATTTCCCTCTCATTCCTTTTGCTGTGTTCCACAATTTCAGTCTTCTAATTATGCTAGGCAATTTTTATTTACTATAATTATTTGTTTTAGGGCTGAATTCTGCTATTTAATTTTGTTGTCTCTTTGTTATTGTTAAAGAAAACCAATTCTGTTTTCTTTTTCCTTATCTACTGTTTCAGTGGTTTACAGAGGTAGAATCTTATGAACAGGAATTTGGCATTTGTCCTAAGATTCTGGATAGTGATCTGGAAGGCCCTTGAAATGTCACATTTGGTGAAGATATCTTTGCTTCCTAGGTGTTCTTATTCCATAGCAGACTGTATAACAGTCCGGTGTAGGATGAAATTTGGGGCTATATTAGGTGATGTGGTGATAGAATGGCTACAATAGAGTGGGGTGTTTGAGGCATGACTGTTAGACTTGCTCTGCTGTAGTCTGTGATTAGCTAAATGAACAGCCAGGTCTGTGTGATGAAGATGCAATAAAAACTAAAATCAGGGCTGAGGTGAGCTTCCCTGAATAGTCATTCTTCATGTGTTTGATAGAACATCAATCATGGGAGGAGATAATACAGCCTGTGGCCCCATCAGGAGAGATTGATCAGGAGGCTACGGGTTTGGAATCCTTCTAGAATCTGTCCTTTTGCATCTCTTCTCTTGCCTGATTTTCCTGTTTTCTTCTGCTGTAATGAACTATATCAACAAGAATAACAGCATTCAGTGAATTCTACAAATCTTCAGTAGTGCAGACTACCAAATTTGAGGGTCCTCTTTGAGATCCCAGAGTTAGTAATTTTATTGTAATTTGGAAGGACCCGCATGGTGAGTCCCATGCAGCTCTCAAAATTCCTAGGGGAAGGATGGCGAGAGGATGGAGAAATAAGACAGATAGAAAGCTGAAGGTCAGGTGAAGCCCTCTTTCTGCTGGGAGAAAAGGAACTAGCCAAGGACTGCAGAGCCTTTATTTATACACTCTGTAGCTTGGCATCACTTTCAAACTTTCTGCCTAGCACCTTGTTTGTGAGCTGGGATAGCTTCTTTATGTGGCTCCCCTCAAGCTCTTCATGTTCTTAGGCTGGCTTTGTCTTAACCCCACACGTGTGATCAATCTGCAGCTTTAGCTGCTCCCCATAGCTGCATGCATTTACGGCATTACACATGCTTAGCTCATGCTCTACCACTGAGCTACACCTCAAAGTCCTAATGATTGGTATTAGAAAAGACAGTGGACAAATCATGGTGACGCAAAATAGAAAAATAAATAATAAGGTTGGGAGTGCAGCGCAGTACAAAGGTTCTGGGTTCAATTCTCAGTATGAAAGGAAAAGAGGAAAGATAGGAAGAGGAGGAGAAGGAAGAGGAGGAGGTAGAGTGTAAGTAGCTGGGGGCCAAGCCTGAGCTCTACAGGTGATGTGAGAAGGAATAGTTCCCCTGTAGCCTGCTAAGCTTCATCATATTTCTTTTATGTGCCTTTGTTAGTGCAATCTTTTGGGGTTATCCATTCACCAGACTGAGTGATGCATAGATAATTTGCTTTCTTTTGTGATCCTTTAAGCTCCTTCATTTATTACATAATCTTCCTAAATGTTTCCTTTACATGCAGTCAAAACTGCTTCAGCATTTTAATTTGACTTCCAACATGAGTCTTAATTTACAACTAAAGCAAGAATGTGGCCCATGTTATCTTCCAGTGCTTCTGTAGTGATGTTCTTTTGTCCTTCTTGATGCTCCAGGCTCCTCTTTTCCCCTCTTCTTTCTGTGTAAAGGAATTACTTCAGCTATTCTTTCTCTTCCCATTTCTGTTTTTTATTAGTGTCTCTTTGCTGTACATGACAATTACACTCCACTTGTGGAGTTAGTACACGTACATAGCACTTCTTAATTGTGTTTTCATCCCCTTCTCCCCTTCTGCCTCCCTTCCTCTGTCCATCCCCTGCCAATGTGAGAAAGATCTGTCTCTCTGCTTTCTATTATCTATGTTTTACTTTGTCCTTCACGTATATTTTGAGTTTCTCATATAAGATAATCATGCAGTACTTAAGATTGTGCGTCTGATTCATTTTACTTAACATTATGGTCTTAAGGTGCATCCATTTTCATGCAGATGACTCAAGTTTATTTTTCATGGCTGAGTGGTGCTCCACTGTGTACAAATGCACATTTTCTTTGTCCATTCATCGGTTGGTGGACATATTGGCCATCTCCAAGATTTAGCTATTCTTGTACAGTAGATTTGCTAATAACAAATTCTTTTACTTTTCTTTATCTAAGAATCTCTTAGTTTCCTCTTCAAACCTTAAGGATAGTTTCAATATTATAGGATTCTGGGAAATTCTTTGCTTTCAGTGTTTAAAGTATATCAGGCTACTTCCTCTGACCTTTTGATGAGAAGTCCAAGGTCACTTAATTTTTTTTCCCTAGAAATAGGCGGTTTTTCTGAGTGGTTTCAGGATAAGTTCTCTGTCTTTAAGTTACTCAAGTTGTCCCCTCCTCCCCACCTCCCCCAGCTGGAAGCATAATGATTCCCTGGCTGATGTCAAGATTCTTTCTTCATCTTTAGTTTTCAGAAGGTTATGAAGTGACTTGTATTTATGTATTTGTGTTCACCAATTTGGGAATGACTCATTTGCTCAAATCTATACTTTTATGTCTCTTACTGAATTTGTGATAATTTCAGCCATATTTAGTAAAATACATTTAGGGTCTCAGTCTCCTTTTTTTAAACTTTCCCGGACTCTGCTGATTTGAATGATTGACCTTGAATTACAGTCTCATATCCCCCTAGGGGCTTTTCACTTTCTTTTCTCTTGGCTGCCCAGTTTGTTTAGTTTTTACATTTTTACCTTCCAGATTTCTGAATTTTTCTCTGTTCCCTCCATTCTACTATGACTCTCATCTGTTATGTTTTTATTTCAGTTATTTTATTTATCAGGCCTAATGTTTTTATTTGGCTATTGGTAAGATTATATTTTTCTTTGCTCAATTTTTCTGTTTCTTTAATGAGTGTTTTTAAAGGTTTTTGTTCCAAGTTTTTAATAGTTTCAATTGTGTGTTTTTCACTGAAGAATTTTTTCATAGTTGCTTCAAAATCTTTGTCAAAAGTAGGCATGGTGGTGAACTCCTGTAATCCCAGCACTTGGGAGGCTGAGGCAGGAGAATGGCTATATGTTCCAGGCTAGCCTGGTCTACATAGTGAGGCTTAGGTCTCAAAAATCAAAAACAAAAACAAAAAACAAAATAATTCTAATGTCTAATGTCAGATAATTCTAATGTCTTTCTTATCTATATGTTTGTATCTATCAATTGCTATTGTTTATTCAATTGAGGTATTTATTTTTCTTGGTGTGAGGAGTGATTTAGTTTTGTAATCTAGATATTTTAACATGTGGGGAATCTCTGGAGGGATCATATTTAAACTTTTAGCTCTAACTGGCTTTTTTGGCATTGTTCTTTCAAGGAAAAGGAGTAGGGTACTCTTTATTATTTTTTATGGAGAATCAAGTCCAGAATTCTCATTCAGTCTCTTGATCCCTGAGAAAGATTCTTCCCCTTAGTATTGGGGTTCAGATTGGACCTCATTCTCCCCTGGCATCCCTCTAATATTATAGTATAGATACAGGGCTTGGAGACTCACCCTCCCAAGTATGCTGTGCTGACATACAAAAGGGGTATCATTCAGTTAATCAGCGATGCTACCTGATCTTCTCTTAAACCACTTCTGCAAGGATATTGGGACCTCTCACAAAAACTCCAGCTTAGGTCTAATTCCCACTGCACAGTAGAATTTGGTGAATGGTCTTTGGGCTTTCTTAGAAGTTACGGCCTTTCTACAGGATAGAAAGGAAATGAGTAGACAGCATGAAGCCTGGCCCACTACTGCTTTGTCTCTGTGGTTGTAGAAGAGCCCATCAGTTTGTCCCTGGTATTTGCTTTAAGTAAAACATTTTTCTAAAAATTTTCTATCTTGCAACTTACTTTATTTACTACTTTGTAGATAGCCTTCTGACAGGAATTAGGATTCCTTTCTTTGTTCACACCTATTGATCTTTCTGTATTGTCATCTTTGGCAACAAGTATAGGAGAATACACAGGGTTAAAAGAGCTCATAGCAGTCATGACCATAACTTTTCACAAACACTAGATTACTAGCCAGTCTGCCTTTTGAAAGGTTCTCATTCCTTTGTTTGTTTGTTTCTTGACACAGGATCTCACTATATTTCAGGCTGGCCTTGAACTCCCACTGTAGCCAAATTCAAATTCATAGTGAGCCTTCTGCCTCAGGGTGTCAGATTGGAGGTGTGCACAGCCACATCGTGCAGTGTTTCTTTTTTTTTTCTTTTCATATATTATGCAGGGTTCTTAGTTGTTCTTAGCAGGAGAATAGGCAACACGTCTGTTCTGTTTGCCCACAGATGAGTCTCCACTTACAGTTTCCTAAATGCCTACCTAAGGCTTATGAGTCTAGGTAGGTTTAGTTCTTATGATATAGTACAGTGGTCATTGGGCTTTCTTGTAAATAATGGCCTTTCTGCAGAATAAAGTCAGAATGAATGGATGTGGAGGCAGTTTGTTGAGAGAGGCTTGTTTTTGCTGATAGATTCCAGGAGAGCAAAGACATGTTTTCTAGTGTGTTTTCTGTATTTGCAGCTCCTAGGAGAATTCCTGGCATATGGTGGATATCTAGTAAGTACCTCTGAAGGAATGAATTATATTGGAAATAATTAAAAAGAGAAAAATAATGGTTCCTAATTGGTTTCTGAACTTGACCTCCAACTCTTAATGTTTCCTGTGGTATTTTGAACACCCTTGAAAGATCATTAATTTACATTTTGTTACATTAAAATTGTTTTAAATCTGTATGTTCCCTGATAAAGTGGGTTATTCTAGTCACAGATGAGCAATTACTCTGTAAAGTACAAGCCTATTTCTTTTGTTCTGAGAATATTTCAATAGTTGTATCAAACCTTGTCAAGAAACATACTCTGAGATCTGCTCCACTGGGTAACTTAGCAGCAATATTTGCACGATTCCTCTGGGTGCAACTCTTATTTCTTCATTCCTAGAGGATTCCTAACTAGAGGGATACAGGGAGATAAAGAAGAATAAATGAATGTGATAAGACTGCTGTGTTGAGACATTTCTGCTTGTAAAACCACCATTGAAGACTTTTCATACAGTAAGAATTCAAGTGCTTGAGAAATATTTAATATTTTTCCCCAGCAAATCCCACTAGTGAGAATGGGAGATGCTGCTAAGATGAACAGCAATCTGCAAAATGATTCAAATAAATGTGCTATTAGAAATGCTCAATTAAAATAAGTTAAAATGGTGAGTGAGCATGGGTATTCTAATCCTTACAATTCTTCCTATGAGTACCCATACTTTGGGACCCATAAAAAGATAAATGAGTTTTCTCTCTCTTTTATTAAATCTGTAAGTCATTGAAAATACACACTACTACACTGATCTGTTCGTATCCCATTCATCTTCAAGAGAAGTGAACATGTGGCTTAGATATTTTTCTCATCTTGGTGGAAGTCTCCATGATTGCTTATTTCCAGCAAATGTTGCTGGTGCTAAATGCTGAGGCACTCCATCCCATATCTCCTCATCACTCCCTTTTAACTAGCACGATCAGATGCTATCTACTTTTGTATTTTTAATCATTAGCACATCATCTTGCTGCCATGCATTTAGCTCTCAGCAAGGTACACAAGCATTTTGAGGAGATTTTCAAAAGAAAACATGAATATTTTACATTTAATTACATTTAAAACTGCACATGAGCTTCTGTTCTTAGAAAGTGCAACCAAATCCTGTATCAGTAGATTTGATTATAGAAAGTGCAGGGGAAAAATTGCACTGTAATGTGCAAAAGTGCTGAGGAAGGGCAGTGGAATGCTAAGTGCTCCAGTTTTGATTTATAAATCAACTAGTCGGCCAGGTTTTTATCTTGCGTTGTAAATTATTGATACCTGTAGATCAATGAAATCATTTCCTTTCAGCTCATCTCAATTTTCATTTCTCTCAAAAAATGAAAATTGTATTGATAGGACCTCCTCTGACTTCCTTGAAACTTAAGGGTTCAAATCAGGTTAAAGAAGATCCTATTACACGTTGCTATTTTAGGTAAATAAAAACTGTTGGTATGAAGGATAGTGCTTTTCTTGAATGTACTGAATACAATGAGGACAATGTATTCTATCTCTCTTCACTTATTTCCCATGTGCGTTAGAGTTTGGATGAGTCCTGATTCTTTTATAGAATCTTATACAAACTAATTCATGTGTGCAAAAGGATATTTGCCCCTCTGAGAATACTCACTACTCTTACTATATGAGACATTCTAATAGCTATATTTTACAGCTATTTTCTTTAAAATGTTTGGTGTTTTTTTATCCAAATTATTTAGTGAACCCTGATGCCAACCAAAAAGGAATTGGTTGAAACTGCATGCTAAGTGTGTAAAGTGGAATACTATGTAGTCATTAAGTATGTGAAATCGGCTCTATCATGATTACCAAAGACAAATGGCCAAGATGGGCTGTTAAATTAATAAAATTTAGAAGGCTCTAGATCAGTAGCAGTGAGCATTTTAGAGCTTTCAATGATAACAAAACCCCACTGTGGCATGTGAGTCATTGATTCACCACCACTGTTCTAGATATACAAGTCTGTTGGAAAATAAGTATATGTATGCACATTTATGTGTACAGGAAAAATCTGGAGGTGAGTTCTGCAAATTAATATCCCTGAGAAGTAAATATAAAGGATTTTTTTAAAATGCTATGCAATTAATTATTGACAAAATTTTTTAAAGAAGCATGCATCCTTTTACATACAGTACTGTTAAAGTCAAAAGAATGACACTTACAGTAAGTTTTTGTAAACTGCACAAGTAAATCTAAAATTAATATTCAAGACTCCTAACAATTGCATCCTTTGTCAGTAGTTCTCCAACCACTTGCTTTGTTAGGTTAAGGATTGGACAAAATGAATTCTAAGGTTAATTGCAACTTGCTTTAAAGACTCACTCTATTTTGACCAACTTGATCACCCTTGGAATGTGGCTCTGTTACAGTTTTTTTTTTCTTTTTTTACCAAACTGTGTAAATTTATTTGGATTGTAAATGTTTTATTGAATATTTTCATAAGAATAACTATAGAATGAAATTTGAGCAGTTACAGTATGAATCTAATGTCTGTTCTGGATTCACTTTAATGGTTATTAGAGAAAAAATGTTACAATATCTCACCTAGTAAGAGTGGTGATTACTCATTTGTCTTGGATAAAGTGATAACACATTTCAGAAATGAACTATCTACTCTGAACTTTCATGCAGCTGTGTATAGCATAACTTCAAAATGATTGCCCTAAAAACCTGATGTCCATTTTACCTTATAGTCATTAGTATAAGCTTAAGGGAGATAGCACAATTTAAGTTTATAAGTCTCCAGATAAACTTTCACCCCTGAACTGACCTTTATATGCCTCAGTTTGTCATTCAATAATAATAATACTTGATAGAATTATTTTAAGACTAGATAAAATAATGATCTTCAAAATGGGCTTAGGATCCTGTCTGACCCAGAATGGTGATAAGCAAATTAATTGTCACTGGCGATAATGTCACTGATAATATTACCTTTGGTGATAGTAATGGTGAGGACAGCCAGGCTGATAATGATGAGGATGGTGATGATGATAATGTAACAATGGTTATGTGGTGATGATATTATTCATCCTGTTAAGGATGATAAAAGTAGTGGCCATGGCAGTGATAGCGATGACCATGTTACTGCTGCTGAGAGGCATGAGAGCATTGGTAATGATGTAGTCACAATAGGTTGGTGATGATGATAATATAATGATGATTGTTTGATAGTAATGTTGGTGATTGTGGTGGTGATGATCATGGTTGGAATGATACTCATGGTAATCTTTTATTTTTAAGAGTAGAATATATTTACGGAGGGAAAGAAAGCTTCTGTCCAAGAGAGGGACAGAAGGGGGGTCCGAGTGGATTACCCAGTACCCTGTCTTTTCTAGGGACTTTTATAGAGCAAAACCAAGAGGTGAGGTGGGTCTAAGGTAGGGGAAAAAATGGACAAAACCATGGTTAGCCAATAAGAATTGTTCAGGCAAAATTGATTAAACTGGGTTGAAATGGGGAAGTGAGTCACCTAGCAAGCGGGCATGAATACAGAACAGGGGCTTTTCCAGTAAGGGGTTGGGTCAAGGACTCTTCAAGGTGATCACTACCTACAATATCAATCCCTAATATCCATCCCCAGGGAGGTATGTGGGTACATTTGTTTAGTCCTTTGTCCTGAGGTCTGGCCCAGAACAAATACGTACCTTTCATGTTTGCTTCTTCGAGGGCCTGGCCTTATCTGACTGCCTATAATATTTCTATCTAACTCAGCTGCCTATAACATTCTCCCCTCTGAAGAAGTAACCAGAACTGCTGTGAGGAAGTAACAGGTGATGACTGCTCCAGCTTCTTCAGGCTGAAAGGGGTCCTAGTTATTGATTGGCAGTCAGAGATACTCTTCAGAGGGTCTATCTAAAGGCCCTCAATAGACAGCAGAAGTTTTCATCTTGGGTAGGTGTATAGCTTGAAATTTGGAGAAGACAAAGCCAAAGAAACAATTAAGTATGCATGGGCCAAATAATAAGATCAGCAGGATTATTATGAATATAGTCAACAAAGATTTCCACCAAGAGGAGCCAGTAATGACCTCCGAGATATGAGCTCCCGCTACTTGAGAACTAGTCCCAGGTGTAAGTGAGGAACTTTCAAGAGTCTGATGTAAAGTCACCACTGCATATCCTGCCTTTCTTGTCCCATTTTCCATGAAGGAGCTGCCATCACAGAAAAGGGTCAAATCAGTGTTAGTAAGGGGTGTGTCTAATAAGTGTTCTCTAGCTGCATATGTGTGGAGAATTACCTGATCACGATCATGTCTGTCAGCCTCAATTTCCTCCTTTTCTGGCAAAAAGGTAGCAGGGTTTAAGGAGGAACATGTATTTATTTGAATGGCTGATCCTTTTGGAAGTAGAACCTGTTATTTAAGAAGTCAGCTGTCTGATAGCCAGAGGCTCCCTTTGGATGAAAGAAGTCTTTCCACATTATGAGACCTATATACCGTGAGATCTTCACCTAAAGTTAGCTTGGATGCTTCTGGCACTAAGAGAGTTACTGCTGCCATAGCTCTAAGGTAAGAAGGCCATCCCTTCACTACAATGTCTAATTCATGACTCAAATACCCTATAGGCTGTTGAGTGGGCCCCAGATCTTGTGTAAGTACTCCCAAAGCCATACCTCACTTCTCGTGGACATATACATTGAAATGTTGCCCTGTAGGGAGGCATAGGGCTGGAGCACTTGGAAGGGCTGGTTTAAACTTCTGGAATGCTGTTTGGGAATCAGGTTCCCAGGTTAAAATATGGGTATCTGTCTCTTGGGCCTCTTTTATAAGTTGATAGAGGGGTCGTGCAATTTCCCTATATCCTGGTACCCAAAGGGGAAAAAAGCCTGTAATTCCTAGGAATCCCCTTAGCTGTTTTAGGGTCTTGGGCTGTGGAAAGGAAAGAACTGATTTAATTCTGTCCTCTCCTAGCCTTCAGGTTCCCTTGGATATGATGAGTCCTAAATATTTACCTCAAGATTGCAAGGTTGTGCTTTAGACTTAGAGACCTTATGAACTCTGTCTGCTAGAAGATTTAGCAAAGCACAGGTGCCTTGGCTATAGAGCTCTTCTGAGGGGGCACAGAAAAGAATGTCATCTACATACTGTAAGACTGTGACCTGGGAAAACTCAAAGCATGCCAAGCCATGGGAAAGCACATGCCCATAAAGATGTGGACTATCCCTGAACTCTTGGGGAAGCTCTGTCCACATCAATTGAGAGGCCTGGTCATGAAGATCTTCAAAAGCGAAGAGAAACTGGGAATCTTTATGTAAAGGAATACAAAAGAAAGCAACTTTTAAGTCTAACACTGAAAACCAACTGGCATCTTCTGGAATTTGGGGAAGAAGTGTATATGGGTTAGATATCCCTTTGTGAATTGGCACTCCTGCCTCATTTATCAATCGAAACTCCTACACTAATCTCCACTCCCCATTGGGTTTTTGAATTCCCAATATGGGAGTTTTGCATGGGCTGTTACAGGGTTGAAGTAAGCCTTGTGCCCTTAGGTTTTCAATTATAGGTAATAACCCTTTTTAACTTCAGGTTTTAAAGGATATTGTCTCTGGTTAGGAAAAATAGTAAGATCTCTGAGATGTATCTGTACTGGATCAGCTCTTAATGCCCTACCTATTTTGCATTTAGTTGCCCATATTTCACGATTTATTTCTGTCTCCACGACTCGAAGACAGTACACCTGACCCGGGTGCATATATATAACAGTATTTAAACAAGATAAAATATCTCTCCCTAAGAGAGGGACTGGACTTTCAAGCGTTATCAAAAGGGAATGCAAAAAAAGAAAACCATCCCAGTTACACCCTAAAGGTTGCAAAAAATAGCAAATTACCTCCTCTCCAATGACTCATTTCACTGAGGTGTGACTGCTGGAAGGAAGGCCAGGATTGAAAAGAAGTAACCAGAGACTTGCACCAGTGTCCAGCAATAAGCTGGTTTTTCTTCCCTCTATAGTTATGATTACGTGGGGTTCCTCCATGGAGATGACAGTCTGGCCAGAGGGAGAAGGTAGACTATGCCCCAGACCCCTTCATTTCTGCTGGACCAACTGGTAGGATCGGTCTGAACTCTGGGCCCTTCACTTCAGAGGGCAATCTGACATCCACTGGTCACCTTTACTGTTACAGCATGGCCTAGGGGGCTTCTTAGGTCAGTCCCTCTTAAGGTGGCCTGGCTTCTGACAGTGGTAGCAGATAAATGTAGTCATGGAGTTCTTGGGACCCCGAGAATCAGACTTAGGGTCTGTTTCCCTTAGTGCCACAGCAAAGGCAGCTGCTTTTTCTCAATCTCTTTGTTTTCTCTTTGGCTTCCTCCTCATCAGAGTTATAAAATACCAAGGAGGCAATTTTTACTAACACATCAAGTAAGCTATCTGTAGCACAGCCATTTTTTGTAGGTTTTTTCTAATATCTGGGACTGATTGAGTAATTAACTTATCTTTAAGAATAATTTGTCCCTCTACTGAATTAGGATCTAGGGAAGTATGTTTTATCAATGTCCCTTGTAAATGATCTAAGAAGGCAGAGGGATGTTCCCTTTTTTCTTGTTGAACTGCTGACAGTTTAAAATAATTGAATGGTTTAGCTCTTATCCTTCTTAGACCTTCAAGAACAAATGTCTGAAAATGTCTCCTATTCCAATCTGCCATGTAGTCGCTAGTCCAGTAGTGGTCTTGGGTAGGGACAGCTTGAGCTCCAGTGGAAACCAGTAGCTCTCCTTGCTGCCTTTCTTCTGGCCTTCTGAAATGAATAATATGGTATTCATCTCCAAATGCAATAACATCCTGTAACGCTGCCTGCTTCTCATTAGAGGTCAATGTTTGATTTAAGAGTAACATTACATCTTTCCAATCTAGTTCATAGATCTGAGCGAGGCCTCTAAATACCTCATTGTACTTATCAGGGTCATCTAGAAATTTTCCAAGATCTAACTTTACCTGTTTTAGGTCACTGAGAGAAAAAGATACATGAACTCTGGTAGTTCCAAATTGTCCATTCACTTCTTGTGATGGATATTGTCCTTGAGGAGCTTGCCTAAACTCAGCTAAGGATGGGTATAGCCCTGTAGAGGCCTGGATTACAGCTTGTCTACAAGACCCTTTCTCTAGCCTAGAAGGACAATTAGGGGAAACTTTAGGTTCAGTAATGGTGGGTGAGGCTTTGATTAAGGCTGTCTTGACCTCAGGCTCTGAATATTGGGGAGGAGCAGCCTCAGGCTCTAGGATAGTAGATGTCTTAAGAGTCTGAGGTGTCCCATTTCCCTGTGGCTCACATTTACATTTTGAAATGAAAGGGACTATTTCTTAATGAAATGAAAATTTGAACATAGGGCACTTCTGACCATTTTCTTTCCTTTTTACAATATCTTTCTAGTTGTAAAGTAGCAAAGTAATCAATACTTCCCTCTGCCTTTCATTTTGGTTCTAGGGGATAAGTAGACCATGGACACATGCAGAAAAATATTAAATGGCTCTTTTTCAATGTGTAAGGATCAAACATCTTTCAATGCTTAATGATGTAACTGAGAGGTGTAAGGGACCTTAACTGTGAGTTTCCCATGTCTGTGAAAACAAGAAGAGCAAGTTTGGGCGTCCCTTCCCTATCTCTAATTGGTCCTTGTATCCTTAAGGCATCCCTCAAATAGATTCCACTCCAGGGCAGGTGGATGCTGTCTGGAGAGAGAAGAGGACAAAATCCGATCAGCCTATCCACCCTCGAACTGATGAGGGATTCTATCCTCCCAGAAAACTCATGAACCATGCACTTACTCCTACTGGACATCTACAAGCATAAGTTACAATTGTTCTGGTGACTGAAATGTCTAAAGAAAGAAGCATATCTTTGTAATACACTGTTGCTTTTTATTCTTTGGAAGAGGGCATATTTATATATAAAGGCTAGTTGGAAATAGTTAAAGTACTCTTGAGCCACAAAGGAGATCACCTCTCCATAGAACTAACAATTGTCTGGAGGAATCCTTGCCCTATACACTAGAACAAAGAAGTTTCCAGATATTTGTGTCTAATATCTGTCATCCAATCACCTAGGCAACCTTCCTTAGCAACAGGACAAGACTATTTTATTTAAACTTTGAAGCTCACAGGTTAAACTTATGTTTACCACCTCGCAATCATATTTTAATATTGCTAAAGGCAAGTGAAGACTGACAAGAATCCCTTTTTACACTTAGCATATGTAAGACACAAATGTGAATCGTTCTCCTGGTAGCCACTGTAAATGGTTGCAAGCTGCCTCAGCCTAGTTTCTGAAGGGTGGGATAGTTAAGTAGCTTAACTGAAAAGCTCATGGAGAATTCCTAGTCTACTGACAGAGAGAGATAAGTACAATATGTAAGTGGAGATTTTTC
Organism: Chinchilla lanigera; assembly: GCF_000276665.1. Taxonomy (NCBI): domain Eukaryota; kingdom Metazoa; phylum Chordata; class Mammalia; order Rodentia; family Chinchillidae; genus Chinchilla; species Chinchilla lanigera. Next base: position 6,827,574 of record NW_004955421.1, on the reverse strand, counting down.
AGTGGCCAGGAGCCAGTTTCCACCAAGGAACCTTTGGGTATCTGCCAGACAGTAGCCCTGACCATGACCCCTCAGTTGTTCTCAAACACTATTGGCCCACACAAGCAGAGATCCATCTCCAGAAAGGAATCCAGCTGTCTCTCTGGTCAACATTCCATCAGCCATTGGCTTGAATAGGGATTCACCAAAGAGATGCTGGGGAAACCTGTCCTCTGCTTTAAAGAGTGGCAGCTGCTCTGAGAGAATTTAACTAGCTGGCAGAGTGACCACTGTTTGTCAAAATTCTACAAGGAATAGTTAAAAGCCTGAACAGGATTACCTAGCACTAGACCTAGGAGAAGAGGAAAGGTTGAAGATCTTCCCTTAGACTAAATATGTTTTGGTCCCAGAAGTGTGCTGCTTTCAGAGACAGCTCCTTCCCGTGTCACCCAGAAGTTGGTTCTCTCCACTGTACCTCAGGTTCAGCCTCCCGAGGGAGACCTGCCCCGAACACTAAGCCAGGACATAGCTTTTATGTGTGTTCTCCTGGAGGGGCAAAATTCCGATGTCTCATCTGACCCAAAGACCGGGTATGTGTTCTTTCTCTAATGTGACTTCCCTGTCTTCGGCGTTAACAAACTTTCATCTTCTATGGGCTTAACTTCGTTGGAACAGTCTAGAGTTCTTTACTAAGTCTGAGCTAGACTTAAAAAGACCCACCTTACAGTTTATATCAAAGTTCACTAAGAGCATTCTAACATTACTCTCCCTGGCTAAATAACACCAAGTAAGGAAAACTAGTACATTTAGCAACTAGTTCAAACTCATCAAACACAACATATACCAACATATAGCAGAACAAAACAGGAAAAAATGTTCCATTAAAGAAATATCACAACCTTATAAGCTTGCCATGTTTTAACTTAGATTTATCAGCATTTTAACAAAACTGTATAACAGACAACTATAAGCAACTATAAGCAACAGGTAAAAGGGTAATTGTTTGGTACCTAAATGAGTCCCAAGCAATTATAAGCAACAGGCAAAAGCATAACAAAATTTGAAGCATGAAAATTTGTTACCTAAATGACCCCAATCCAGCGTGTATGAAACACAAGCAAACTCTTACCTCTGTCAGAGGATCTTGGTGGGGAACTCCAAAATGATACAGGAAGATAAAAACTCCCAAACTGAGTGATATCTGGGATGAGTACATGTTCTCTAAAATTTGAAGAATGAATTTTAGGAACAACAGAGGTTAAGAGCAGAATATATAATTGAGGGATAGAAAGCCTCTGCCCAAGACAGGGACAGAAGGGGGCCCAGGTGGACTATCCCTTGATAGTAATTTTGTAATTGAAGATAATTTTACTACTAATGATGCACAAGGAATATTGAAGAATTACATAAGTGAGTGCAAATATGAACTGGAATGGAGTCTAGTTTTTCTCCCTAGTCCTTAAACCCTTGAGTAGTGCTACATCGTCCCCCAAAAAGAAATACCTTTTAACATTTTTCATCTTATGAGGAACTCTTTTTTGTGATTTGCTTATCCAAATGAAACCCTTTGCACTGTTTCTAATTTATAAAAAAAAATGTTATGTAAGTGAGCAGTATCCTTAGAAACAGTACTTGTAGCTCATGAAAACATATTTGAGTAATAACTAATGGTAATGCATATTTTTCTTTTTCTTCTCCTGTCTGTAAATTCTTTTCTTGCACATTCCACAAAAATATCCGAGTATCTCATATGATCTTTTGCTTCTCAGAGGCTTTCTATAGTGGATATTGTGTGCCTAGGTTTAGTTTTCTGAATACTAGGTATCTTGAAAAAAATATGCCAGCTGCCAGGATGACACCCTAGGTTTAGGAAGGTGCAACATAAGGAAGTAAAAGGATTGTGAAGGAAACAAGAGGCTGTTTGAGGGTTGTCTGTGAAAGGCTCCCAGCCTCAACAACCATTTTCAGGTGCATACCCAGAGTAAAAGAAAAACTCCCGAATCGCCAGTTTATATTGTGAGGATATGTGTTAGACGTGGTAAACTGCAATAGGAAAATTTGTCCCCATAAATATCCTAAGTTAAAAGGGATCCCGGGTAAATCATACACTCAGTAAGGGCAAGCATTATAACTTACCACAAGGTCAATAGGTTTTGAGGCTGAGACTTGGATATAATTTGATTAAATAAAAGTAAAATAATTCATACTTCTTACAGTCTCAGCAAAACTAGACTCACAGAGCTTATGAAGAGAAACAAAGTCCTTTTACCAGCTAACCTTCTCCCTGTCAAATGAGGACAAGCACTTCTAATCATCCTGGAGAGTTTAGTATTTAATAATCTGAGCTCCAAGACCCACCAGTTATCTTAAAGCTGTTCTTTGCAGGAGATGTGAATGGATGTTTTCTAATCTTCATTCAAAGATAAGTCTTAAAAAATCTGGAGGTACAGACACTACAAACTCTACTGAGATTAATGCAGAACACACACACTGAGTTGTAAACTAGAAGTCATTTGAAAAAGTATACTACACTCATTTTAACTAAAAATTTGAAATCAGCTGATGGATGGTAGAACAGCAAATGAAACATTATCTAGTTGCCATAGGCTCCCTAATGTAGCATAAACCTGAGCTTTCTTGCAGGGATGCATGCAAAAATATTCTTTGTTAATGGGAACGGCAGAGCAAAGGTGTTTAATCATCTGATCCAAGTGTGAAATCACTCATGATAGAATCACCTCATCATCCTTACGAAGGTAACGATCGTTTATACAAAGGTAAAGTCACCCTTGACAAACAGGCTCTTTGTTGACTTCATTAAGTGTCAGATTTTGCCCACTGAGCTTGCCTCAGGATGCACACTCTTCATTTCCATGACTACTCTGGGAGGACGGGCTGCATCATTTTCCAGCATCTCAGCCAACGTCTATATAATAAAATGCAACCACCATTTAACATGGGCTGAAAACAATCTATCCAATGTTTAATGAGTAATATTAACATGCTTTTAAAACCACTAATACAAGTTTAACTACACTTCCTCTTAGTGTAGATGGCAGCTATCCAAAACTTAATTTCATACTAAGTTCATTTCAGTAAAATTTTAAAAAAGTCAATAAATCAATAAAATAAATAAATATAATTTCAAGATACATGTGGAAATTACATTTTTATTAACACTACATGAACTGAGGATAAAAGGTACATTCTTCTTTGTTTTTTAACCCAAATTATAATTTTGTTTTAGGGATCTCTTCCCCTCCTGAATTTTAGTCCAATATTGTCTTCAAATTATTATCTTCATTGTTTTCTTTCAAAAATGATTATTATACTTTTGGAGAGATTTAATTTTGAAAGGAAAAATTTTAAAAATATTTTGAACTTTTAAAATTTATTAAAATTTATAAAATACATAGTATATGGGTTTAAAGCAGAACTGTTAAAGTTTGATTCATGAAGATTTGTTGGTCTGAGAACTGTTATTACCTGACTCTCACAAGGAAACCATAAAGAGTCAGCATTAGGAGTTTTGTAGTAATTGCAACATTTTATTGCATTTTACAAATGTACTAGTCTGCTATGGGTTAGAGAGAGGAAAGACTTAAATTTTTACTTTGCTTATTTTTTAAACATAAACTTTGTGTTTTAGTTTCTGACATACAGAAAAGCTTCTAAAATAGTGCAGAGAATTCTCATTAGTCTTACACACAATTTCCTCTCTGAACATTTTACACTGGTGTGGTATATTTGTCATGAAATGAGCCAACTTTACACATTATTATTAACTAAAAGTTTACATTTTGTGCAGATTTACTTTGTTTTTTACCTAACATCCTTTTTCTGTTCTAAGATCTCATACAGGGCACAGAACAACACTGGTGTCATATCTGTGGCATCTCTTGGCCATAATTTCTCTTTGTGATGAGAAACAGCATTGTCAAGGCCCTGGGGTTAAACTTTTCAAGGAAAATTTATGATATCTAGAAGATGTACTGCTTTAAGGTTTACATTTGCATTGTATATGATCTGTTTTCTGATTTTTTTCCTAAAAGAAATAGATGTGTACCTTTTAGACTGCCCCAGAATTTCAAGCATATTGAATTAAGCATTAATTCTCTAACTGTATATTGGAAATAATATTTCTTACAAATTAACATATATGTGCTTCTTTGAGACTGTTAGCAGAGTGGGTTATCTAATGCTTTATAATCATGAAAAGGGCACAGTTTTCTGTTGAATAACAGATGCATGGAATGAAACAAGAATTAACATTTGGTAAATTAATTTCAAAAAGTAACAGGAAGGGAGGGGAAAAATAGATAGATGATAGATAGATAGATAGATAGATAGATAGATAGATAGCTGGGATAATTGTCCTGCTGATGCCTAATGGTTTATTGAAAGGAACAGGTAATGCTTAAATTTTTTGAACAATTTTGCATGCATATATCTGGTAATCTGAACAACTAATTTGAAGACAACAATATGCAATGTGGCAACCATTGGTGAATTCCTACCATCTTGTTTGGTGAAGCTCTGTATCATTTTTAATTTTTTTATTATTTTTTATTCTCTTGGTTTGATCAATCTTTCATTCTTACATCTGGTAATCTGAGCAACTTTGTTGAAGATAACAATATGTTATATAACAACCACTGTTAATTCATATCCTTGTGTTTTGAAACCCTGAATCATTTTTATTGCTTTGTTTCATTTTGCTGTCTATGTTGTTGTTATTTTGTTGTTACTTTTCTGTTCTCTTTAAAATGATAGGAGTGGCCAGGGATGTAGCTCAGTGGCACAAGCATCTGTCTGGCAAGCACAAGGTCCTGGGTTCAATTCCCAGTACCAACAAAATAAAAAAATTAAAAAATGAAAAATAAAAAATGAATAAAATGAAAAGAAAGAAAAAGAAATCATGAGGAAAAAATTAATGGGAGAAAAAGCCAAAACATATCTGGATAAACAGTGGAAGGGCTATGTTTGCAGCTCAGTTGCAAAGCACTTGCTTATTGCGCATGAGGCCTGGGGATGGATCACCAGGAGAAGGGGTAGCGGGGAGAGGGGAAAGTGGAAAGGAGAGAAGGCAGAAAGGGAAAAGATTAGAAAGTTTCTGTGATTTGGATGGCCCACTCAAGGAACTCAAAAGGGACATCATACTAGTATACAGAAAAGACAAGCTATTTAAGTGGTATAAATCCACATTTCAATACAAGTTTCACCTCACCCAAAGTATGTCCAGTCCTGGTCATTAGCATTCAGTCTCATTTTATTTTAAAGAGAAAAGAAAGCAAAACAACAACCAAGACAATAACAACAACCCAGACACAAACAAAACAACACAAACACAATAAAAAAGGATACAGAATTTCAAAACAAGGTGATAGGAAGTTAACAATGGTTGTTATATTACACATCTGTCTCATGCTAAATGCGGCTAATTACATATTGGCTCCTGGGATATCCATTCCAACTCCTTTCTTACAAGTTTTCTAATGATTTGTAAATTTTCCAGCTTCTAGGGTTTATTCCCCAGTTCCCTTGCAGGTATAGTTCTGGATGTGATTTTAGTTTTGCAGACCACATATATTCATCTCTCAGTATCTATGGGGAAAAATACCTATGGGGGATTAGTTCTAGAAATTTGGAAAATATAAAATCTACAGGTACTGAAGTCCATTATATATGAATGGTATAATATTTGCATATAAACTATGCATATCTCCTTAAATCATCACTAGATTAATTATAATTACTATTACAAAATAAGTACTATGTAAGGACTTGTTATAATTTATTGTGTAAGGAACGAGGAAAATGTCTGTACAGATGTCTAGATGTATTTTCCCTCAAATATTGTCATTCTGTGTTGGTAAAATCTGCAAATACAGAGCCCAAAGTGGAAGCCTGACTATATGGTCCCTACAGACTTGGATTTGGAATGTAGAACTCAATTTCCCTGCTTGGGAATGGCTTAATTTGTTCTGAAACCTCCACTGGACAGGAGCTCCCTCCTGATGTTATGAACAACTTTTTCATCATGACAGAAGGCAGCAGCTGCCTTGGCACCCTGGGGTGGTCATAGCCACGGTTTAGAATATGTTTGCTTATGCCTCTAGAATTATAAACATTTTCCTCTCAGGTTTCTAGGAAAGAGTCTACTTTATACAGCTGAATCCTGAAAAAGGCAGTATTAGTTTCTGTCATGTACATTGTGATCATTTTAGTGATTTAGAGATGGTTGTACATACACTGTACATAGACTGCTTTAGCCTAATATCTGGCACAGAGCAGGTAACAAAGTGTAGCTTCCCTTCTTCCTTCATGTTACTCAGATGGTCTGGGAAGTTTAATATGAACTTGCCTGAAGATATAAAAATTACATCACTTCAATGTATTTTAATTGCATAGTTGCTGCATGTGACAGTACATAAAGTTGTGGGGATTGTGTATTCTAAATGGTAGAAACAGACAACAGTAAACAACATTTAGTATAAAGTGATCTATGCTCAACTTTCAGAATTGTTCTTATTTGGCCGGGAGCAAAATTTGCCAAAATGTGTTTATTCCATCTATGAGAGAGAGAGTAGGTTTTGTACAATGTTCATCAAGTCTTTAAAATTTTGAGTCATATACCAGCTCCATCTATGTCTAATATGCAGTAATGTTTTAAAATACTAGGGATATGCACTTTGTTGTATGACTTATTGTTGAAAGGACATGATAACAAGCTATGAAAAAATTTCCCCTTAAGACTTGCCCAGCATTTGCAGTCACGAAAGGTGAAGTGAGCAATGTAAGGAAAAGATCAGTAGAAGTGAAGAAATTATGCTGTATGCTCTTAGTTCCTTTGGTGAAAGCTGAAAATGAAACATCCTTTTATTTTACTGTGTCATGTCAGTGGGGTTTTCCATAGTGACAATGTAGTAGTACTTTTCTAGGCTTATGAACCTTGTAAAGCCTATTTGCTGTTTTTGTGCATTGGTTTCTTACAATTTAAAAATCTTGAGTGCAGTATTAAAATTTAGAAAACTTACAAAGGGTGTTGTGAGGGACTGTAGCGTATTTATGATAATGGAAACTTTCAGTGAGGCAGGAAGTAGATAAAATCTCTTGTAGAAAAAATAAGATCTCACAAGCTATAACAGAAAAAGAAAATTAACTAGGCTAATTAGAAATGCACTTACTGAAAAGGAAAAACATCAGCCGTAGGGAAATAGTTATTTCCTGCTTTTTTTTGACAGTCTAGCATCATGATAGATATGAGAAAATGTGCAGACACACTCAAATCCAGGTATACACACTCAGAATGATTTAAAAATCTATATGAACAAGATTACTTTTAGTTATTTAAATTGGGCTTTAAGAATGACAGTTTCAGACTTTGTGTGACATTACTGACTACACACTTTCATTTAATGTAAATGATGTAGCAGTGCAGGTATTCAAATCTTGTCTATTTGATTGCATACAGAAGAAACTGAGTAGGATCACTTCAGAATAATCAACACACAAGGTTTTCCTTTTATTTTGGACCTAAGAACTTTTGTTGGAACCAGGCTCATAAGTACAGAAATAAAATATTTCTATTCCTTTCTGATTCTTCTTCTCTGCTGGGTGCACTACACTTCTGGTTGCAAGAAGGAAAAATTGTCCATTAGTTTTGTATTTGTTACTTTATTAATCATCTTGTCCATTTGTATATTTCAGCTCTTCTGGGTTACCTTGTCCCTTTTCTCAATCAGACATTTTCTGTCTAATGGATATTTTAATCTCATTTGTGTAAATACGGATCATGCCTTCTGTGTGGGAAAGCAAAGCATATTAAGCTTCTTTAGAACAGCTTCTTCATTTGGGAAGATCTGAATAAAGATTCAGTAATCTGAGCCCAGGACTGCTGACTATCTACCATTCATTCATTTTCTACAATTGTCTTGACTTCTTTCATTTTCTCTTTCTTAGTTGATTTATTGAAAGGAATAGAATGAAACCTTGATTCACTTTATATCAAGCCATATTCTGATTTTATCAGTATTATAGCTTTTAAATTTTTCCTTTTTATTTCTATATATATGTATCTACTGGTTTAAGATCCACAAGGCAGTGTGTTTAAACTGAGGAAAACCGAACCCCCTGGAAGATTTTGACAATGTCTTGAAACATTTTGGAAGGGTCTAGATTGGAGAGAGAATGGGCCTTGCATTCAGTGGATAGATTCAGTGGATAATGATACATACCCTACAGTCCATGGGAAAAGACACACATGTGTATATGATACCAATAGTACCAAAGGTGACAAACATTACTATGCGAAAGTGAATGGTAGAGATTAATTACTGCAATCATTTAAGAAATGTCTTGTTTTACCTTTCCTGTCTAGTATTTTAGTTACACCCTCTGGATCTCCAAGGCAAGCTACAATCAGTGAAGTCCATTTTTGAGCTGGTTTCCACAGACTTTTGTCCATCATTGTGTTCAAATATCTCAGTCCAGTCAAAAGCACTACAAGGTAGAAAAAGTAGTGTCTACATTTCACTCTTCACAAATGCTGTGAATAAAACCTGTATAATAAAACAGGTTAAAGAAAAGTATAGCAAATTGAAAAAGTTTTATGTGACATGGGAACCTTCAGAAATGAAGATCCACGGGTCCAAGGAAATTTGTATATTTTTTTACTTAGGACCAGTGAATGAGCACAAACCTATATCAGTGTAGAAATGTTATTGGACAAAGGAAAGCATCTAATCTAAGAATCATGAACAGCAAAGACCTCTCAGTTCAAAATCTTTTGGCCACTCTGTATAGCATTTATTGCCCTCACGTAGGGGACGAGACTCCTGTTACAAAGTCTTGTGTTCTACCTTCAAGAAAAGAAAATCAAAGAATTCCTTTATGACCATAATTCACATAGCAATGCACAGGAAGGATAGAGTCACCTACTTGCTTCTGTAGCATTTTTAGTTGACTCGTGGTACAAACCTTCGATATTGTATTCTGAGCCCAAACACAGGTACAACCCAGCATATCTCAGGCTGTGATTCATTAAGTGTGGAAATGTCAGCACTTACCATTTACAGATGTCATAGTTAAAGTAATTTTTTAAAAGGAGATGAGATTAGGCAGAAATCTAACATATCAATAGATAAGAATAAAATATATAACTTCCTCTGTATTTACTATGTTTTATTGATCACAAAAACCCATTTGGGTCTTAGATCTAACAATTTTTATAGTGCTATGGTTTGAGAATTTTGTTGTAGATATTCTTTTCATATTTGTAAGAATTTTTCGTTCCTCTTAGGTTGGAGAAAAATGAAAAATAAACTGTATTGGATAAATTTATGACTTCCTTGTTTCTTAGGCACCTGAGGGGTCCATGACTCACTACTGGAAACTTGTCCCTATGATTTTTTCCAGAAATAAGCCTCAAAATTTGAATAGGGAGGCAGACAAGGCAAATGTCCTGCATTCTGATGCTCCATGGACAAAGGATAGGAAAATTGTTTTCCAGGAATGAGAAGGGATTTCTGACACAGACTCTCTAAGACTTTTATTGGAACTGATGGGCAGTCTCTCATACAGCCTGCTGAAGAGTTGCCCTGGAGAATGTAGTAATTAAAATGAAATATGAAGTAAAATTAAGGCAACCTACTCTTTGGTTCCCTCTGTTTATTATGATGCTCTTGCTTATTTTGACTGTGGTTTCCTGTGCAGATAGAAACCACATCACCAAGGAGACTGATGTGAAAGTTTCCTCTCACGATACATAGTACCTGAGTCACATAGAAAAGCCCAGGACATCATGGTTAAAAAAGGTCATTTTAGAGTTAACATCTCACTCATATTCCTGGATTATGCCAATAGGGATACTCACCTAAGGATTTTGAGCTCTGATCTCATTTTATTGAAAATTGTAACTGTTTTTTAGCTTCCTGGTGAGACTTAACAGCTTCCTTCACAGCTTCACTGCTTACTGGTTCAGTGAATGCTTTTATTCTGTGGAATATTCTTGTACCTTTAGCAAAGTGGTATATGGCACTTCAAAATGTGGCTGTAAGAGACCAGAATGAGTCACCCTAAAATATGCCTCACTGGCATAAGGATCACCTTGGCTATTTATATTGAGAATCCAGGGGGACAGAAGCTTGGATGACAAAGTGGCCCTTTAGGAGAGAAATTTACATCTGTAAAGGAAAACATTTGTATGTCTCCTACTGTACCAGGAAAGGAAGGACGACAGAAAATATCACTGTAGAAATCAACAATTTAAGTCTGGGCAGCAAATCTTACCCGTGCTTACTGTGCTTTACCTGGACTTCTTCCCATAAGCAGCCTTCGCTATATCTTTCTTTCTTTCACTGGACAATGGCATTTAAATCCATTTCAAAACAGCTTTGAAGTTTATAAATTTCTCTTTGCATCTCCAATATTTACATAAAACATATGTGTTATTGACCATCTCTGTGCTTTTCTCTTGTTAACCTTCCCTTTGCTGCAGCAATCCATCCAGTAAGAAAGATGGATTGTAGATGAAAACTTTATTCTCCCCTACTGCCTCAGTTTTCTTATTTGTAAATCAGGGAGCATTGTTTCTACTTCATAGGCTGTTTTTCTTGGTGGGGGAAGTAAATAAGTTAATGTCAGCAAAGTAATTGTAATGGTGCCTATCATAAATGTTAGGAGTCATTATTAAGGCTTGTAAGCTTTTCTTAGAGCGCTTCATTCCTGGCAATCCTTCATTCAGTGGTAACTATAACTATAGAGGTATTATTATTACTAGAAATGAGGAAATGTAAAGACTTATAGCAGAGGACAGGGGCTGGGGAATTAGCTCAGCGGCCCAGCACCTGCCTGGCAAATGCAAGGTCATGAGTTCAATTCCCAGTACTGGAAAAAAACAAAACAAAACAAAAAACAGAGGACAAACTGATAAATTAGATAAGAATGTATAGTGCTAAATAAAGAATCACTTGGGTAGTGGTAATACATGCGTAACATGGAGAGCCATCAGTTAAGCAGTAAAGATGAAGGATGAGGCAAGTAAAGAAGCCTTTTAATTGACGTGATTATTTTGGTAAATTAGAATAAATTTTGGTTGGAGCCATTACTTGACAATAGTTGAGCACCTCTCATGTATTTGCAAAATTGATTTACTTTAATATTATCAATGAACTGCATAATTATTGGCACGTTTGCACTCTGTAGGTAGATTTTTGAACATTTGTAAATCCCTTCCTTCCATCTTATTCGTTTCTACTGCAACTTATTCTGTTTCTTAAAATAAAATTCTTTGGACCTATAATGTTCTTGTAAAGTTCATTCCCCCTCTTAAAAAAGGGAGAGCAGTATTTTTAGACAGAGTATTTAATGAGGAAAGGGAGACCCAGCTATTAAGTGATTAGTTTAATGACAATAATGTCTCATGTTGGACAGAGGATTTTACTTTTCAAAGTGCATCCTTGTAATAATCTGCTTGAATATACATACACTCACACACAAGCAAACACACACAGAGATACACACAATGTAAGAAATATTGCATAACATTTATAGGAGACAATTGTTTTTATTGAGTTTCTTGCACAAAGCCAACAGACCAAGCCAAAATGGCATTAACTCATGCTAAAGTTCCTTGTCACCAAGTCACACCTATGTTCTCCACCCATTCTTCCAGAACAGCAGAAGACCAAGAAATAGTCCCACTACATCCTCAAATAGGTTAACTTCAGCTAGTGTGATGAGGAAATTCTTCTGCTTTACCCTTACAGGAGAACAGCTTTGAAATGGCCAATTAGGTTTTTGTTCCCTGTTCTGCTATCTTCCTTCTTTTTCTGCCAGTAGAGTCAAACTTCTCTGCTCCACTCATCAGAAAATCCATTCTACTTTATAAAGGAAATGTTATCTGACTCTTGAAATGCAAATATAAGCCAATTAAGTTCTTTAGTTTTGTTGTAATCTTATCTTTTGAAAGCAGGAATATGAAACTTTTATGTACCTAAATTACTCCTAGGTTAGATTAGACTAAATAAGACAAAATTTTATCAAAAGCGAGTTTATCACACAGAGAAAGAGACTATAATTCAAACTGGAGTGGGAATTGTGGAGATTGAAAATAGAGAAAATTAAAGTAAATTATTCAAGTGCCAAGACTGGATGATGGATTGTCTTGTTTTAGAGTTGGGTAGATGATTATTCAGAAAGGATAAGTAGTTCCTAGTGTGGGAATGTGAGCAGGTGGATACTGTTGTCTTTATCTGAAATGGGAAAGATGGGGGATGAGAGGAGATCTTGGGTAACAATATGTATATTCTTCTATTTTTTTATAAAAATTATATTTAGAAGCCACATAATGTTTGAGATAATTCTTACCTATAGGCAGTAGAGACTGCCTATGTTTTCCCTTGAACTTGAGTATTTGTTATATCAATGTCAGATTATAATTATTTATTTAGTAGTTATGTGCAGAAAAAAATGAGTTCAGTAGAAAACTATTTATCTTCCCTACATTAGAATTCCTTATTATTAGATTCTAAGTCTATTTATTATAGTTAGTAATGATAAATACATAAATTCTTTACTAGAAATATACATATCCTCCTTCCAATAGAAAAAAGATTTGTGCTCCCATTTATAACTCACCTTAGTATTTCTTTACCCCATGCAAACTGTTATTCTTTTGACTTTTGAGTCAGTTAGATGATCTTTCTAATTCCCTCAGATTTTTGAGTAACATAAAATATTTAATGCACATTCAATTTAATATCTATAAAAGACATCATTTTACCTTCTTCTGGAAATTATTTCTTAACACGTGTCTTGCTGGTAGATTTTATGGCTGTAATGAAATCAGGAACATCCAGGGCTTTGTCAAATGAGCTACTGTCAAGTTGTATCTATTAAATCTTGCATATATAT
>NW_004955421.1:6803872-6814580 GCF_000276665.1 Chinchilla lanigera | reverse complement strand
ACCTATATTTATCTAACCATTTTGGTGCATATATTTCATGTAACGTCAGTTTCCCTGGAAATTCTTGACTCATGTGAAACCACTAGAATCAGTTCTACCAATGCAATTACAAATTCATAAGTCGAATGACGCACATTATACCTCGGCACCGAGAACATTGCATCCTCCTGATGGAGGTGACGATTTCCTAGCAGCTTCAGTTATCAATCTTTGAGCTTCCATAAGCCTTTCATTGCAGTTTCAAACACTGACACACAGCAGAATTAGTACGTCAATAATGAAAGGTATCTGACTGTTTACCAGCAAATTCGCACATTGCCTATATTCTCAGAAGTGAGCACTTCAGTGACTAAGATTCTGTGAGATTATAACTCATTATTTTTTAGCAAAAACCTACTTGAAGCAATATTCTAAAACTATTTTTTAAAGTGATTAGCTTCTGACTCAAATGGAGTGGCTCATGATTTTATTTTGTCAAAGAAGAGGAAAACTGCCATCACTGACAAGAGAAGCATAAACACTGCATCTTTGGCAACAGTACAACTTCAATATTTAGAGAATTATTATTCATAATTTAAAAAACACAATGATCTAACATCATTTCCAGGACAATATCCAGGCAAACAATCTCTCTACTCGTATAGCATTCATTGATCATAGGCTCCTGTTAAATTCTTAACATTTAATAAATTAAATCATGAACATTAAGGATAATTAATATAGAAAGTTTAAACTAGTCTATCATTTTTTATAACACCATTTTATTTTATATCAAGCATGGAAAATTTTTACATACATTTTAATAATCTTGTAAATTTATTTCTGAACTATTTTAGAGGAATTTTGGTTGTTTTGATTTGACTCTTTCAAAGTATCATGCATTTAATATAATATCCATATGTAATGCTACAAGTACTATATATATGCGTGAAATAGATTAATGATCACTAACTTTGTTCTGACTCAGTAATAAGGTAAACTCAAATGTGACATAAAATTGGTCAGATTCAAAAATGATTTCTTTAAAAATCTTATTTTTAACTCAAATTATAAGTAAATAGCAAAATAAAAGATACATAATAAGAAATAGGCAGATCTTAAGTGGTCAGGGGGTGAAGAAATGGAGGTGCTGGGAGAGAAGGGAGAGAGAGGAATAAAGAGCAAGTTAAGATGTGTTATGTGTACTGACTTCACACAAAGAGTCTGAACTTCATGCACTGATATCATGTACTAATTAAAATAAAATAATAAATATTATTAGTGAAGTCTGCTTTTTCTAGAATGGGTTGTCATGTTTGGTATATTTAGAACAACTTAAAACAAACTCTTTCATAGGCCATTAACAATTATAAATAAAATCCAGACTTGGGCACATCTAGGGGTTATTAGATATTAATTTATTATTTCCATATGAAAGAAAAAGTATTTTAGTTTCTGTTAACTTGGGAGGGTCCTTATGTAAAACTTCCAAATTATGTCCCCTTCCAATAAACAGTGGGAATTTTAGCCCTTCTGTTAAATTCTTCAAGTGAAGGTGAAGCCCTTATAATTATTACCCATTTTAACTCTAAAACTTGCACATATGTTTGTTATTTAGTCACATAGATTTAGAAGGGAGTCCTTAGATTTCCTACAGGGTATAATTCTTAGATCAAAAGAAAAGTGACTGGCCTCTGTATAAGTCAAGTTTCCATTGCTGTGACAAAATATCTGAGATCTTAAATTTAAAACTAGGAAAGTCTCCTTTTAACTTATATTTTTGGGCATTTTAGTCTATAGTTGGTTGGTTCATTGCCTTTGAGCCTATGGTAAGTTAGTACATAATGTCAAGAGCTTGGTAGAGTAGGCTATTCATATCATGCCAACCAGGAAGCAAAGACAAAGGTCAAAAGGGGCTCAGATCCTAAAATTCCCTTCAAGGGCTTGCCCCCAGTGACCTGAGATTTCCACTAGAACTCACCTTCCACATTTCCAGCATCTCTCAGAAGCACCACAGACTGATAACCAACTCTTTAATATATGGGTTTTTGGACAACATTTCAAAATCATAGCAATTCAATTCCTCATGTTTCTCAAAACCCATAGTGATAATTACAACTTCTTACTGTATTTGGTATCCTAAGAGGCATATTTCTTTTTCTTCTTGTAAAAATGTTTCTTTTAGTGAAGCAAACATATTTTCTAATTAAACAAAGCTTTTTAAAACAGGATTTCTGCAAAAATTACATGTTCTTTTACTTTGGGACTACATGTAAGAGGTCTCTCTTTTGGAAGGTATACTCAGATAAAATCATGTGCATTTTCCTTAAAGAAAAAAGTTATATTTGGTGAGTGCTATTTACTTCTCATAACAACAAAAAATAAAATGAAATAAATGCATGGAAGTGTCCCTGGGGTCTTGACTGTATAGTCTATTATAGAGGCTTTCTGATTGAAGATTGCACCAGGTGGTCCCTACTATCCGACTTTATTTCTGTAATTGTATATGTTTTAACATATACACCAAATCAAGATGATATAAGTTTACTGAAGTGACGAAACAAACTATTTTGAAGTATGTGATGAATGAGAGGAAGAAGGTGTTTTTCACCCTCTTCTTTTTTTCCCAGTTCTGGGCTCACATTTCAAAACAATGAGTGACTCGTGAAGAAGATAGGAGGGAAAAGTATACTTTATTCCCTGGACGTTTGCGCCTTGACAAGACTTTTAGGGAAAATGCTCTGGCTGATGGAGGAGGGGCAGTTCAAAGGACTAAGCTCAGGCACATGTCCCGCTATGAGTATCAAAGAGACAAGCTGTTGTGCGGGGCAGAAAAAGAAGCTTTAATCAGCCTGGCTACAGTGGCGAGGCGCTGATAAAGAGGCTCGGTGACCTAAGATCTGTCTTTGAGGAACTGACAGCTATATTTAGGTTTTATAGAAAAAGAGGAACAAAGGTAAGTGTCGAGGTTTATACCGCTAGCAGAGCAGGTAATCTCGGCAATCATTATCTCAGAATTGGTTCTGTGAAGCTCTGAGAAGGCCAACATTGCTTGAGGGGCAGTTCTTTTCCCAGTGTGAAATGATCGCTCTTAGTTAGAGGACAGTCGCTGTTCCATCGTGGGGTAATTGCGCCTGCTTGCAGAAAGGGAAGGGCAATTTGATTACGGGGTTGAGACCAGGAAACAGACAAACAACAGGCAGCTAAGAAACCTGAATAATCCAAAGAAGATCTGCCAAAATTAAAACACAAGGATAAGGTGGTTCACTGGGGTCTGGCCTGGGAAAGGAGGGCGCAGAGGAAGTCTTCTCTAATATCAGAGATCTAGCAAGGAAAAAAAAAAAAAAAAAAGACCCACATTGTTTTAAAGGACAAAGGCCTGGGTAGACTGAGATAAGCTCTGACAATCTCAAGTGCAAGCTGACATCAAAAGCTTAGCTAAAAGCAGCAACTGCATTGATTCGTTGTCTCATTTTTGCATGCTCATCAAAATAGTCCAGGAAAATGTGTATAAATCCCTGAATCTGGACACCTCCTCGGTGTCCTTCTTTAGATCCCCTCTCAGTTAGTAAGAGCTTCTCTTTGTTCTTTCCAATAAACAATACTCAGTTGGTACCCAACTGCTGTGTCCCTGGACTTCATAAGTTGCCACATTCGTGACCAGAGGGAGGAAAGAAATGCTTATACCTCTTTCTATCTTGCAAGGTTTGACATTGCTTTGAAGTAGCATTGGCCACTTGTCATAAAGATATTTATTAATCATAAGTGTTGTTCCTGGACCACAGGGTAATTGCAGAACAAAATGGTTGAGGCAAATGTAGATAATGAGGAACAAAATAATGTTAGTTTGGCCAGTGGTCTTTGTTTACTCTTTTAGAAGAAAATTAGTTGATATAATTTAAAATGTAGAATGCATATCAAGTAGAGACTCTCACATAATATCTTGTATAATCAGTCTCTCAGTCCGACTGTCAGAATAGAATAGAAACAGAAGAGGAGAGGAGGGGAGAAGAGAGGAGAAGAAAAAGAATAGGAGGAGGAGGAGGAGGACGTGGAAGAGGAGGAGGTGGAGGAAGAGGAGGTGGAGGAGGGGGACAGGGAGGAGGAGGAGGAGAAGAGGAAGAAGAAGAAGGAGAAGAAGAAGAAGAAGAAGGAGGAGGAGGAGGAGGAGGAGGAGGCTGTTCTGTGATAATGAATGTTCTATTCTTTTTGAAAGGAAAGGCTGAATCTTGATTAGTCTGATTTCCAGGAAATGGTCACTGTTCAGCACTAATCATTAAAATTTCCACTTTTTAAAAGTAATCCTTTTCTGCTTAGGATATGAGTGTTTAGTTTGATAATTATAATTAAAAACTTTTAAAGTGAGTTTGTAAATAACACAGAAGAAAAGATTTTGACTAAATATTTTAAATATACAAAATACTTAATGAATATACCCAGAAGCATTTTTTTTTTTTTTTTTTTTTGGTACTGGGAATTGAATTCAGGACCTTGTACTTGCCAGACCGGTGCTTGTGCCACTGAATTATATCCCCAGCCCCTAAAAGCAATTTTAATCTTCACAGAAATAAAATAGTTTAGGATTAATTTTAAGACGTGTACCCAAATAACATTGAAAAATGGTTCAGTATCAACTTTTCCTTCAAGATTGCTATAGGTTGAATCAGTTTGAATTAGCCTATGAAACAGAAACCAAAAACTCCAAGAATAACTATCAAAATATATGTATATCATCTTTAAATTTCAATTGGATGGAAGAAAACTATATTCCTCTTAATTGCACAAATGATAACTCTTAGGAAACCTTGGAATAAGCCACTGTGTTATTTGCACAATTCTTCTCCAGGCTAATTTAACAAATCCAAACTTGTGCTTATCAAACCACTTATCCAATTTGTAACCTACTACTAATTTTTTGGAGGATAGGGGGTAGAAAGGTTCTTGTACCAATATTCACCAGACTCTCCACTCCAACCAGTATATTATTGAAAGGAAAATTTTGTATTTTCTCAATTGATTTTGTAAACTTGAAAAAAGTGTAATGGTAGAACCTCACAATTATCAGAAGAATAAAAATATCAATATAATGTTTCCCACTATTTCCAAATTTAATTTTAGAGAACTGGTTAGCACTCTTCACAAAGAAATCCTATTTATATGTGTTGTAAAATATTATGTTTCTAACTGTCAAGGCTAAGAACATGCTGTCCAGAGTATGGCCTTAGGACAGGCTGAGTATTTTGAAATGAAAGAGAACATGAAGACCTCAGAAACAAGGATTCTCTGATCTGCTCCTGTCCTTATTTTCACTGCCCTGTTCCTCTTTCCCCAAGGTCAGCCACAGAAATGAGAATTTCTTTCCCCCAAAGGAAGCTGTAAAATCCAGAAGGTCTTTTTCTACCTTTCCTCCCCTGAAAGTAAGACATCAAGCTCTTTTGTAACAAGTGTTCTGCTCTGTCCCCAGGCCAGGATTTCAGTATAGGTTTGCTATATAGACAGGCTGAAAAGAGTCTAAAACAGGTCCTGCTGAGTTTCCTCCCAGCATACTCCCAGTAGATTATACCATTTTGTCTACTACAGTGATGTTTCTCTTTCATCATACTTAATATAAAAATAGAGCTTTACATGAGTCTTAAATTTTTATTTCTGAAATTCTCCTGTTCCTTAAACCTTTGTTAAAGGGATGTATTATGCTTTCCTTTTATTAATTTGCCTTTTGTGATGAATAAGTTAGCCAGCACTCTAGTGATGAGCATAAAGATACACTATATCCTCATCACTACACAACAATCAAAT
This sequence comes from Chinchilla lanigera, assembly GCF_000276665.1. Lineage (NCBI taxonomy): Eukaryota > Metazoa > Chordata > Mammalia > Rodentia > Chinchillidae > Chinchilla > Chinchilla lanigera. Next base: position 6,808,805 of record NW_004955421.1, on the reverse strand, counting down.
AAAATTATCTAGCAGGAATTTGTTGCAACAATTCTATGAATGGGCAAATGGATAACAGTTGATCATGTTTTTTTTTTTTGTACTCAGTTTTTGTAATTGAGAATATATATCTCTTCTTCATTTAACTACAATGATAGGAGTAAGTAAGATAATTTGCATTTTTAGACATTTTGAACAATCTATATAATGTAAGTTTATATCTGTTATACTAAATGATGCATAGCATGAAAGGGAAATAAAGTTCAACTTACCACATCCATGCCATATATCTAAAAGAACCTTATTAATATGCCATTCATATTTATTTTGAAAATAATAAGTAATAATAATAGGAAATAGATAAGCACAGAAGGATTTAAAAAACACAAAGTAATTTCAAAATCTTTTTTATAAATAATATCAAAGTGTAAGGATTGGTTTGTGTTAAAATCCTACACTCTGTTAACATTTATTAATGATAGCAACCTCCCTTATAAGTCAGTAATTTTGTTTTTAAACTATGCATTTTAAAAGGTTTCTGGGCACCAAAAATATCAGAGCTTTTTATCACTATTAAAAATGTCTCTCTACTAGATTTCCTTTGGGTTGTCATTTATCCAGAGGCAGAAACTATGACAAATTATCCAATTCCACAAAACCAAAGCAAGTCCACCATTCTCTATTCAATCGAAAATACAATTCATCTATAAAATGTTCTCATTGTGTTTCATACAGAGAAAGAAAGTAGTGTCTTGTAAACATACTGCAGTTATTTGCCATTTCTTGTTTCTGCAGCAATAAAAGGAAGGAGAGAGTTAACATTTATTTACTTGTCAAACTGGACAAAATTCTTCAAAAAGAAAAATTATATGCTACCTTAACCACTTTAGCAATTTTAGCTATCTGAAAGAGAAAAAAGATTGATTTCTGTTTAGGCACTCTACTTTTTTATTCAGTTGGTAGCATTTTTTCCCAGATATGTACTTCTCTTAAAATTAGAGGATAATTTTAGAACCACTTCACAATATTTCTTGAAAAACTAACATTCTCTGGAAGAGTCTTTTCTGCAATTGAAATATAAAAGTACTGGCTAGCCGGGCATGGTGCTGCATGCCTGTAATCTCAGTTCTTGGTAGGCTGAGGCAGAATGATCATTGCAAAATTGAGACCAGCCTGGCCTACATAGTGTGCTCAAGGCCAACATGAACTGCATAGTGAAACCATATTTCAAAAGTCTAAAAATAATAGTACTGGTTATGCATGGATATATTAAGATAACAGGTACATTCTACTTAAGTACTTTGTAGTAAGGTCATGTCCTCAACCGTTCAAGATGGACCAACAAAGAACATGTACATGGCTAATTCACCTGATAAACCAGGAAAAGGTGAAATTTTTTTTTTGGTCTTTAGAATGTGTAACACTATTTAGTTTTAAAATGTCTATTAGTTGTACATTATTTCAAGCATAATATATTGTTTCTATAAATAGAACAAAGAGCAGGCACACTGCCTTTCTTTCAAAATGCTTACTTCTCTGGTGCAGAGATAAATAAAAATAAATAAATAAATAAAATTTGAACAAGGAATAAAATATCTTTGGTAGCCAACATTAACGTTAAGACTTTACAAAGGATAACTCTTTCCAGTTTGGTGAAACTTCTTGGACCTATAGGAATATGTCCTTTTCTTCAAACAGTTTGAGTTTCCACATACTGTCAACACCCTATGTAGTGTGGGTTTCTATTGTTATCAGATGTCAAGCTTTACTAATGAGATCATTTCTTCTAGATTGCTCTCACCGTCTTGTAAACACATGCATTAGTTGGTTAATATTATTATTATCACTTTTTGGACTATTTTCTTTTCTCTGTTTCCTGGCAAACATTCTATATACAGAGTCACATTTATAGGAGTATCTAAACTCTAGATCACCATTATCTAAAAGAACTTACAAACTGACTGCAAATAGAATTGGACTTTTGCTTATGTTAAATTTTACATGTAAAACTATATAATACACAAGTTCCTGTTTTCCTCTTTGAGGCACACAGAGGGTATCACTCTAATAATGTCAAGCCTTTAAGTCAGAGGTGGATAAATTATGGTTCCTAACCAAAGTTAATGTTTCAGCTTATTGTTTCTATTTCCTGTGACCTAAGTTTTATTTATTACATTTTTATAAGGTTGTTAAAAAAGAGAAGGAACAATAAAGAAGAAAGACAACAAAAGAAAGAAAGAAAAAAACAAAAGAGTGGCAGAAGTACCTTATGGTCCTACAAAGCCTCAAATGTTTACTATTTATCTCTAAGAAGAAGTTGGCAGACCACTGGTGTACATGAAAATATTTTTATACAGAGCATACAAAGTGTTTATCTCTTGTAATCCTGTAATTTTCACCTCTTGCTTAAAAATGTATGCCTCAGGCTTGCCATGTATTACTTCTCTCTTGTTCTTAGCGCTCCCTTCTGAGTTCATGAAGATAGTCACATTCTTCTACATATAAAGTAAGCATGCTCTAAACTAGTATGTGCTGTGGGCACTAGAGGGGATGAATATTGTTGCTTATGTACAGAACCAAATGAATTTAAATATGATTAATACCTACCCTACATTTTCCATTCTCTGTATTTATCAACATTATGGTCTTTGTGATTTATTTTATTCATATAAACTAGCAAATATTAATAATTATTTATCTGTAAATAAGATAAAACCTCTCTCCTCAGGTCTTTACAGTTTGATGGTAAAAAAGAAAATTAAACAGGCTTTACAGTACACTATTGAAAAAGTTGCATACTACTGTGTAACATATAATAGGTCATGGAAGGGACCAAACTCATTTAATGCATGTGTTGGAAGGTATTTAAAAGACTTATATTCTGCATTCTGAAGACTTTGTGCAAATGTCCAGATGAGGAGAAATATAGAAAAAGCAGTTTATGTAAAGTTACAGATATAATAAAGGAGTAAATGGTCCATTCTAGAGTAAATTCACGGTATGTCATTAGAAACTGTCCTGTAACAGAAATTTCTAGCTGCACAAGGTCTTAAATAGGGACACTGTGCTCATCTTTCTAACATTTTTAAGAAAATTAGAAACTTTTTATTCTCTGTAGCCTCTTATGGGGGAGAGAGACAAAGAGAGAGGCAAAGTATATATTTTCATGACAGCAAATCTTTTGAGGCTTTGAGAACCCCTTTAAGTAGAAAGCAGTTGTCCATTTGAAAGTAAAGCTCACCGGCGGTGTACTTGGAACTTATAAATCATTTCAGTGTTTTTCTGTAAGGGAATAAATTGTGAGCCGTGCAAGCCTTGTCAACAGTAACAGGGCACTTCAGACCGGAGACCCTGGAGACCAGAGTACAATTTTAATGTTTTTCTGGTAGGCACCACTTTATTTACTTGAAAATGAAAACTAAATACTGTGTTTGGTTTCAGGGTGTTTGCTCTAGATGTGCTGTCCAATTTAGCTGACATTCACCACATATATCTATTTAAATGAAATGAAATTAAAAATTGTTCCTTCATCACATGTGTCAAATTTTAAATGCTCATGGCCACATGTAACTAGTGACTACTATCATGAAGATATAGGCTATTGTTTCTACTATCACAAACAGTTCTACTGGAAAATGTTATCTCATTAATTATCAGAAAGTCACACCTATTCAGTTCTCCAAATAGCAGCGATTTGTCATATACCTATTCAGATAATTTATTTTTGTAATTGCACTACAAGGGATAAATCATTGAACTTGATTATTTGTATAGAAACTCTTCCAAAATTTTCTTTTTCATATGGAGTTTATATCAGGCAAAACAGTTGCAACCCTGCTTACTTCTTATAGAAAGATATTCCTTATAGAAAGACTTCTTTAACACATTTACTTTAAATGTTTCAAAGTAAAACATTTAAAATTATTCCAGTTTGTCCCAATTTTAAAAGTTTTAATGAAGTTAACATCAATAGAGAAAACTCATGTAGCTCAACAAGTTATCTCTGAAGAAAAATACTCATGTAACTTTCACCAACGTCAAGAAATAGCATAATATTTATAGTTTTGTCTGTTGGGTAATACCTTTGAAAGAGTGAGTTTGTAGGTTCTTTTTATGTGATGACATTAAAAGTCTCATAGTAAAAGTTTAAATTATTCAGGAATTACTAAATCAATTTAAAAAGTATCACTTTCCATATTATTATTTTCCTTTTTCATGATGATCATAATTTTAGCCTTTTTTGTTATTTACAGTAATTCTAGCTTTTGGAGTTGTCGATGCAGTTAAAAAAATAGTCAAAGGCCAAATAATAAAAAAATTGAAATAATCGTGTGTTGTTAGTTGATGCTTTGTCAAATTTTACTGGCATCCCATATGCTGAAAATCTGAACCACATATGTGCAAAATTATAGTTAGTATATTTTTCTGCCTTTGAATTGTGTTGGTCTGCTTTTTACAAATATGGGATTGGCTAAACAAGGCTTTGAAGATATTTTCTAAATGAAACAATCAAATTTATAAATGTATATTACATATGTATGTATATATGAGTATATACGTATACACAGATATAATACATATATACAAATGTATACACCTGTGTTTATTTGCATTAACATTCATGATTAAGAGTTTAAAATTTCTATGTGTACTAACTCAGGTACCTAATTATTATAAACTTCTACCTATGGACTCAAAGAGTACTCACTTAACAAGCTGCAAAGGTATGCCATAAAATGGGTGTAAACTTAAATTTATTTAGTTCTTCATGGAATAATTATTTTGTATTTTAGGAATATCATTAAGAAATGGCATAATTATTAGTTTTTTCCTCAATAAGGAAAAATAAAATAATTTTATTTTCTAAGAAATCATATCCGAGATAAAATTTATCTCTGCTAGGTTGAATAGACCAGTCTATTATTGGCTTAAACCTGGACTTTAAAACTTTTTT
>NW_004955421.1:6790749-6803718 GCF_000276665.1 Chinchilla lanigera | reverse complement strand
GACCTTGCGCTTGCCAGGCAGGCGCTTTTGCCGCTGAGCTAAATCCCCAGCCCCTCATTGTATATATTAATATGATTCTCTGTGATATTTCCATATATGTGTACAGTAAACATTAATCATGTTCATCCAGTTTTTATTATTAAGTGGGTAAAAAGTAATATGTCTAATCATTTGCAGTATAAATTAATTTAAACTAATTTCCATGTTATTCTGTGCAGTATTACTTACTGTGACAAAGTGTCTTTCATTTAGCATTAATAAACATCTTAGGATCAACTTTAAAATGTTTGAACTCCCTGAAATGGTATGCAAAGCTTTTCCTTGTGTGTTTACTGGGAAGGTTCGTATCTTTTACCCTGTAAATTAAGCTAATTATTATTTTAATCTGTTATCTCTGCTTCATTCCTGCTACCACTGCCCTAATTCAGGGACTATGCACCTCTTCTTTTTTGCTAATTGGTTTGTTGCAGATCATGGCTAGTCATGGTAAAGGCATCACTTATATAACCATTAGAGAGCTACAGGGGCTGTCAAAACTACTAGGTATAGTTGAATAGAAGCATTTGATTTGATTATCATGTTAATTCCCCCCAACAGCTTAACTTGAACTCTGTATCAGATGAACAACTTTCTCTATTTCCTGCTCCTGCTGGGAAAATTCATGTCTTGCCACTTTTCATTTTAAACTCAAAAATGTTTTTTTCTTTGGAATGTTCTTTCTTATCCTTTCAGCTATATAACTATTTATACTGTATGATTAAACAAGGGATCCACTTCCGTTCTTCAGGAGTCCTGCATAGTCTGGGAATATGTCTATCATTAGCTATCACCACAGCATATGTGTCTGGTTTAACATTTGTATCGTGTTTATGTGCATGATGATTCAAATGATATTGAACTTCTTGAGAATATGTCCTATCTTTTTGATTTTTATATGCCTCATAAGGGCACAGAGTCTCAATAAAGACAATAAACATATGATGAGTGAGTGAGTTAATGAGTGAGGATCAACTCATTAATTTAGAATTCATTTCAAACACAACTGTCTCATATTCAAACACAGTAATTCCAGATAAGTCTATGGACATGACCTTTGAAATTATCCCTTTTTTTATTAATTTTTTGGTAAACTATTTTCTGCTAAGAATATGAACCTAATAATCACATGAGGCTAACCCCATTCATATCAGCATTCGAAGAGATCAAAAGGATCATCTTTCATAATTGGAACTGAAGGATTCAGTCCAGTGGGTAGGTATGAAGCTGAATGGCTTTGGGCCACCAGGTTTATGAGTTCTGTACCCCGTGGACAAAACACCAAAACATCTTGAATTTTTACTTTTCACATTTTTAAAGTGAAACAGTCATGGTTGATTAATTCCCCTGCCTTTGTTACTTTCTTGTTGCTGAGACACAATACCCTACACCCACAACTGGAAGGAAGAAAGGCTCAATTTAGCTTAGAGTTTGTAGAGGTTTCAGTCCATACTTGGCTGAGTCCAGGGCAGGGCAGCATGGCGAGGCAGCTGACAGATGAAAAAAAGTTCATGGCTCCACAGAAAGAAGCCAAGAGCATTCAAGGAAGGAGGAAGGAAGATCACCATCCCAGACCACACCCCAGTAACTCGCATCTTCTAATCAGGTTCCACCTCCCAAATCATATTTAGTTATAAAGTCATCAGCGGACTAATCCACTGGTAAGTATCACTCCCTCATGATCCATTCATCTCCCAAAAGTCCTACCTATGAGCTCGGGGGTCATTGGGAGGACATCTAGATATAAACCACAACATCATCCAATATTACTCTTACCGTTTTGAAATGTGTCTACTAAACTTCTTCCAATGTAGTTTTCTTCTCAAAAAAATATTGAAGAGAAAAGGAAAGGGGTACATGGATAGAATGGAGAAGATGAAATTTTAATTTCCAAAAGAATTACAAAAAAAACTATAATATTTATACATTCCTACTACTTTTACTTTTTAACTGATATAGTATTTCTTCACATACAGGCAAATTATTTCTTTAAGGGGTTTCCTGTATTTGAAAGAGAAGAATTTTTTTTCATACAAGTATGTGAACATATGCCCTTGAGCATAAAACAGTTCTGCTATTTGGAATCATTTTCTAACTGTTAATTCCCAGAAGAGGAATATTCCACATATGTATTCAGGCTATTCATCTGTTTGCATTGCCATCAGCAGTGTATAGACTCTCTTAGACCTGTGACTCTAACAATTATTGCATTTTTGTATGGCCAACATTAAAGAAACTAGAAACTATATTGTCATCCTTCATACACTGGTTGGGCCTTCTTATATTTGTAGGAATTTTTGAGAACAATTGCATCTATGTATGGATCCATCCATCTCTTCCAGAATGGCTCTTGTCAGCTGTGGTGGTATGTCTAACAACTGAGAGAGAAGCAGCTGTATCTGAACCCATAAAGCCAATGGCTGAGGCATACGCTTTCTGAAATTATGTGTTTCTGTGAGAGCATAAGCTGTGACAGTCATGTTCAGGAGACAAGTTTAGGTTTTTGTGCAAATTGATATGTGATTCTCTTTCCTATACACTCAAAGTCTTAGTTATTTTGAGTACATTATGCAGATGCTACTTTCTGTGGGATGCTGAGAAGATGCTAAGTAATATGTCAACCTTGACACCTCAATAGATAGAACTTATTTGCTCACCATGTTAACAGACTGAGCTACATTTACCCAGACTTTGCATCATTTCTTTCTAGGGAATTTCTGCTTGGGTGAGTCATTAACTCATTCAGGGTAACAGCAAACCAGCTAGTCAATAACCTCTTTTATTAACAGAAATTCAAAACTCATGAAGAAATAGAGAGTCTATATTGTATCTCCTTGTCTTTGTTCAGGACAATTTCAATAGGAATGGATAATAAGATGGGTTCTAGAGGACTTCTGGATTCAGTCATTTCTCTAGAGGTCATATACTCTCTTTTATCTCAGTTTCATCATTGGTAAAGATTAGCTAACATACATTTATTTTCAGAATTAAATAAATTTATATATCACATTTGTCAAATTTTCATCACTGTAATAAAGTACCTGAGATAATTAACTTACAAAAAGACAAGATTTATTTTGGTTTACAATCTCAGAAATGCCATCCAGCAATCAGCTGAATCCACTGCCTTTAGACATCTTGTGGGGATTTCAGATGGAGCAGGCCAGGAGCGCACGGCAGAACAAGCTCCTCACCTCAGAGACAGGAAGAGAGAGGAGGAGAAAGAGAGCAGGATCTCACAAACTCCTTCAAGAACAAACCCTCGATGAGCTCAGGAGGCCTAGCCTCCCAAAGCTTCAACAAACTTTTAGTGGCACTTCCCTGGCAACCAAACCTCTGACGTGTGGAACTTTGGAAGACATTCAGCATCCAAGATGTAGCATACACATTAAATGCTTAGAAATTACGTACTAGTGATCAGTTAATATGTTTCAGCTATTATTGTTATTATTTAGGTTTTAGGGAAAAAAAATGTATCTTCTGTCCTTGCTGTTGTGACCTGAATATCCCTGTAATATTCAGTAGCTGTTGAAATAGTAACTAACCCTGGGAAAATATAAATAGTGAATTAGAATTATGGCCTTTCATCAGGTTTTTGAAAAGTAATAAAAATGCTGAGTATGTTTAATCACACTTACACAAATTCTTCTTCTGTCCTTCCATTTGAACTCCTATGAACATAAAAATTTAAAGCCCTACACTTTTGAGGTAGTAAATTGTTTAAGCAAGAAAATAGCAGCTTTGCTATGTCCTGATTTGCTTACTGACATTTGGCTTTGTAGTCACAAATACTAAGATAAGATTTAGGAAAGCTGTGATCAGGATCAAGTGTACCTCTTAGCAAGGTAACCTTGGAGCCTACAGTGCCTCTCCTACCCAGAGCCTTATCTGTTCTATAGGGTTTGTAGTTTTCAGAATGAGTATATAGGCTAAGATCTTGTGATTGATTCTGTAAGCTTATTTTTCTGTGATTTAGTGCATGAGTTCTGGTTTCAGTTACTCAGGTAAATAAATCATTATGATGTAATAAATTGTGAGGAAAAGTATTCTAATAGTATTTGCCATTGGAGAGATAATTCATTAATCCACTGATACCTATCAGTTCATGTATACATTATCTGGATGATACCACACACCCAATCCTAGATTAGATTAAGTTCCCAATATAATAAGCTAATAAAGTTTTTATCAAAAGTGAATGAATGACACACAGAATTGGTAGATGAAGCCAATACTAGGCTAGCTTAGGATGGTCAACAGCATTCCCAAAGCAATCACCTGCTCAAGAGTGGAAAGTATGCATCTCTAAATTTAGGGAAATTACCTTCTTGGTATAGACAAACTTTTAAATCTTCGATATATCTTCCAGCATTCATAAAGTGATCACACATTGCTTATCACACGCAACACTGTCTTTGTTCAGGCTAACTGAATACTATTGACTAGAGAGCTTAAACCACAAAAGTTATCTCTCACAGTTCTACAAATAGGAATGTCCAATATCAAGTATCAAGGTGCCACCATGATCATGCTTTAATGTTTTAGCTGAAGAGCTTTTTTTTTGTTTATAGACAACTATCTTCTTACTTTATCAGAGGGGGGAAGATTTTGTCTTTCCGTATAAGGATATTAATATCATGACAGGTCCACTTCATAAATGAAGTACATTTCAGAAGCCCTGCCTCCAAATACTACATTGGTAGTTAAAATTTCATTTTATGAACTTACTAGGAAGGGCACAGTCAGTAGCATATATCTCTTGGTTCTGGAAAAAACAACATTACCATATCTTATCTACATGCAGAAGGAAAAGGCCAAGCTATTTCCTGTAAGTTTTCAGGGCATAAAGCCTCCAGTTCCACGTTTTTAAGGTCCCGGTATGTTTATACACCTTGGGAATCAAGACATGCTGGTCTAGCCTTAGATATCAGTGTGATTCCTGCAATGTTGGTTCACTGTTGCTTATGAGTAAATACAATCATATACCCTATAACAGTATTTCCATCAATGTTCAATGGCAGGTGAAGTAATGGTCTCCTAAGATTATGATGAAACTTAAAGATTCCTGTTGCCTACTAACATCATAGACATTGCAATGTTACAGCACAATACATTATTCATGTGTTTTTGGTGATGCTGATATAGGCACACTTGTTATGCTTCTCTTAGTGGAAAAGTATAGCACTCTATACTGCCTAATATTATTATTATATACTACTTTTACTATACTACTGTTCTATTGTTATTTTAAAAAGAAACATGTACTATAAAACAGTGTGCCAATTTATGCCTTATCCATTGCATGTTTTCTTTAGTTTTTATCACATCAAGATGTTGTGTTGAGTGATTAACCTATGCCATCTAGGTCTGTTTAAGTACACTCTATGACGTCCTAGCAACAGCATACTTACTTAAAGATGTATTTTTCATACTATGCTTCTCTCATTAAATGAAACACAACTGCACTAAAAGCTGCTGTTTATGTTTCTCTAATTCAAAGTAAAACAGTATTTTGATGGCCCATTGACACATTGATCATAGTGGAGCTGCATGTGACTCAGCAATTAGAGTTTAAATTCAGCACTTAGGGTGAAAACCACATCTAGCAAAATTACCCTTAGAGATCCATTATGTTGGACATAAAGTGCAATGTAAATAGAATTCTGTGTACAAGTACATGTGGTAATATATGGAAAATGTAAATCTTTAAACTGGAATTACACTCTACACGGAGCATAAGATGCTACAGTGAAAGAGGCTTCCAGAAACTGGTGCCCACTCTAGACATAGCTAATTTTTGCCTGCTAAATGAGACAACCCTACTTATGCTCATTTTATGAAAGGCAGGCAGAGTCATTGTTATGGTTGATACATTGTGTCAACTTGAGAAGTCTAGAAGTTTTACTAAATAACTAGCAGTTCTACATCCTGGGGTGAAAAGGACATGCCTTTCCTGCCCTAGGATGTTGTTCATTGTGTCAACTGGAGAAGTTTAAAAGTTCAACTAAGTGATTGAGCAGCGGGCCAGGGTCCTTACTTTGTAAACATCCTCAACTGTGGAAGAGGAAGGCACAGACATTGTGTAGGCATGGGCAGATATATGATACACAGTATCAATATATGTATCCCCCTGTCTTGTGCTGCTGCTGCTTTTGCTGTCTTTTGCCACCTCGGACTGTTGCCCCTATGTAGTACCACCCTACCTTGGAGCCAGTTAATTACAGACTCAAACCTCCACAAACTGTGTGGTAAATAAACCTTTCCTTCCTTAATTTTGGGCATTGGGTATTTTGTCTCACCAATGAAAGTAAAGTAACCAGGACAGAATTTGGTACCAGGAGTGGGGTCATTGTTGTGACAATACCTGATCATGTGGTTCAAGAGCCTTTGGAAATGCCTTGTGGAAAGTGTTTGGAAAGATTTGAAGAGTTTGTCTGTCTGTATGGGAGATTCTGGCCAGAGTTCAGAAGGCTAGAAGGCTGAAAGAAATCCTGTTGTAAAGACAGGGTTCAGCAGGTTTCTGCTGGGAACAAGGACTGAATTGGGTGCTAGACTCCAGACATTGTATGTTATGGCTTGGCAAAATTTTTGTCATGTCCAGAGACTGCCTAAGACTGAGATTAAGGGCAGTGACTAATTAATGTAACAGAAGAAATTTCAAGGCAGTCCAATGTTGGAGCAGTGGCATGGCTATTGTTGAGGGCTTTTAGCCAGATTTATGTTGAGAATTGAGAGCAAAGAGCCCAGCAGGATGATTTAAAATATTGTGAGTTTGGTCAGAAAGGAAGTTCTAGTAAAGCTGTGTACTACAAAGATAGAGCTGAGGAGATCTGCACTTCTGAGAAGGGACAGGAGAATAAAAAAGCTGGCCTGAAGATATCACAAGAAGCTGAAAGTCTCCATCTTTTGCAGCCTCAGAACTGTCAACATGATAGACTTTGCTTTGAGGGGAAAGCCACAGAGCACCATTTGCCAGAATGGTGATAGCATAGTGAATTTTCTCATCAGAATCAAGGTCAGAGTGCTCAGCAATCCAAGCACTTGACCCCTACAGACAAGAAAGAAGAAAGCCTGGCTACTGGTCCAGCTGGCAGCAGATGGTGATATCCAGGCCAGGCAGTGTGCCCCTGAGGGAGCAGTGTGTGAAGCTGTGAATGTGAAGTTAAAGGTGAATTGGAGACTGCTGAAGTTTGGGAAAGCCAGGAATGTGGATTGTCTGAGGAAAGCTGGAAGGAGGTAGCAAGCAGGCCTAAGAGAGAAGCCATGGGAGCTATAACCAGCAGAAGCACTGTACAGGTGGTGCCATGTAAGACCTTTTGAGCTCACAGTTTATCACAGATTCCTGGGGTGTTCCACATGGAACTACAGGATATAATGTTAGTGCTGCTGCATTTTGGACTTGCATTAGTCCCAATTCTTTTCATCCCACTATTTGTTTAATGAAATTGTTTATCTTGTGCCATTGAACGTTAGAAATGTTTAACTTTTTATTTGTACAGGGGCTTGAAACTCAAGAGTTTGCCTTAAATCTCAGAGGATACTTGGGACTTGGACTTTTCAGCAATGCTGAAGGTGTTAGAACTTTGGCAACTCTTAGGGATGGACTAAAATGCCTTTTACATAAAGGGATATATATGAGTCCTTGGAGGACCGAAATGAAATGTCATTGTTTGTGTCTAGTTTTCCCCTCAACAACTCATGCAGTCATGTGGTGGGCCTCTAGCGTTTTTGATCCATGGTCCAGTGGTGGGATTATGGGTGTGAGTGCTGCACCCATACTGGGGTGGGTAGCTTGCATTAAATATAAGGGAGGGATAGAGGCTTTCTCCCCCCACCCCACCACTCCTCCCGTTTTGTTTTTGTTGCTTTTGCTGTTTTTCTGCCGCCATGGACTGTTTCCCTCGGCCGTGTATCACCCTACTTTGGAGCCAGCTGATTATGCACTGAAGCCTCCACAAACTGAGTTAAATAAACCTTTCCTTTCTTAACTTTGGAGGTCAGGTATTTTATTTCAGCAATAGGACAAATGTAACCAAGACAGTCACTTAAGACACTGAAGTTGGTGTGTCTCCATTTGTGTACAAATGGAGAAGTGTACAAATGTTGAAGTGAATAGATGATTCTTCCTTGTCTAAATTCACTTTATATTTACAGAGAGTGGAGGTGAGTAGAAAGATGTTTCAATGGTAATCTGCTGCAAGAAATCATCTTTACATGTCAAAGATTTATTGACTGTTGATGTTATCAACAATGTAAGTGAGGCCTCAAATTTTTATGTTGGAACTCAAATGGTATATATGTATGTATGTATTTATATTTTAATACAGGGTCTTTTTATGTAGTTCAGACTGATCTTGAACTCACTGCATAACCCAGACAAGCTTTGACCCCATGGAGATCCTTTTGTTGCTGCCTCCCAAGGGCTGGAATAAAGACATGTGCCACCACAGCTGGCTGGGATGGTATGTAGAGGTGAAGACTTAAGTAATTGATTAGGTCACAGGGATGGTGTTCTTACATGAGATGAGTGCTCTTACAAGGAAGAAAGGAGCATTAACCCACGTCTCAGCCCATTAGTAAACACGTATGAAAGGCAAGTGAGCTCATAGCTACAAAGAGAGTGAACAACTTCCAAGCCAAGAAAAGATCCTCACCAGGCACTCAATCTACAGTTACCTTGATCTCTGAATTCTCAGCCTCCAAACTGTGAGAAACAAGTATTTGTTGATTAAGCTGCCTAATCCATTGTACTTTGTTATGGCAGCCTGAGCTTAATAATACAGCTTACATTCTATTTGATATAGATTTTTAAAACCAGTAAAAACAGGTCTAACTTGCTTGCCTATGAATGTAAATATGACTCATGTATAGCTGGTTACAGAAGTCAGTGAAGAAAAACGGACTAGTAAATAATCTAGAGACACTTTGCTTTCTATCTAGAAAAAAATTAAACATACTTTTCAAATACACAAAAATCAACTGCATGTAGATTAAACACCTAACTATATAAAGTCAACATTAAATTGTTCAGATAAAATATAAGATAATTGCTTATAAAATCAGAATACTTTCTTAAAAGAGATATAAAATTCAAAATTCTCAATAAAAATTAATACATTGGTCTATATTAAAATGAAAATATTTCCTGGTCAATAAAACCCCCAACCAAAACTAGTGAAGTTGCACAGTAAGTATAGATTATTTACAGCACACATAAACCAGCTAGGTTCAGTATTTCAAATTTATAAGGAATTTTTATAAGTTTGCTCATAAAAAAGACAGTCACTAGTAGGAAAAATGGACAAAGGATTCCAGCAGACAGTTTCAAGGCACTAGACTAAATGAATGAAAAAATAAATTGACAAGATGCTCAGCTTCACTAGAAATTGGTAAAATGTATGTGAAAATAACAAGGAAATAAATTGCACACCTATCAGACTGGTAAAACATTTTAATTCTTAAAATAATGAGTGTTGGTAAGAATATCTAGAAAAGGGAGTTCTTAGGCATTATTGTTGTCTGTAGAGGTTGCTAAATCAATTTGTAGCACAATTCTGTTGTATCAAGTAAGTACAACGTGGATATTTTTAATTCAGCAGTTCTTCTACCTGCTATGGTTCAAGAAAAACTCTCTGGTATGAGAGCAAGGAAACATCACCTAACTTAATTATAAGGCTATTTGTATTAAGAAAAATAAGTACAATACTTGTGCTTAGAAGGTCTTTCTTTTATTTATTCTTTTATTTACTTGCATTTTCATTTATGTAGTCCACACAGTTGATTGTGTTGTCATCACACATTATTTCGTGTTCATTATATCAAGGATACAAGGCCTACTATATGAAAAAAAAATTACTTTCTACCAAACCAGTATCTAACAGTAAATACTAGTAGGTAAGCTGCAAGAGATGGTAGTTGGGGACACTCTTGAATTGGTGACTAAGTACCAGGAAGAGCTGAAAGGAAAGAAAAGAGATCTTTCTGAGAGGAGGGGCTTGATTGGCTTTGTGGCATTTTCTTCCAGTAGAACTAAATAATACAGACAAAGTAAATAAATAGTAAGTACATACAGCTGTACAGCTAAATCTCAAATGCCAATGGTAAGAGAAAAGAAAAGCCTATAGCACAGTGTAAAGAATACCAACATGGTTTAGTAGCGTATGCTGTGCTTGATGAATTATAATTGTTCAATATACAAAAATACATTTCTGAAGTAGATGTAAAGTGAATTATGTAGTGGATATATGAATATATATTGTTTTTCCTTTGATAACTTTTGGCTCTATTGGGAATACTCCCAGTGCTAAAAATTGTACATGTTGAAGTCTTAGATTTGATCTCAAGCAGGAAAAAAAAAAAAAAAAAAGCCATTGCAGTTATTTTTGCAATACATCAACTTAGCTGATCTGTTGCTACATAGCAAGAGCAGAAAATTACCCTACCCTTAATATTTTCCATTATAACAATGGGTCATTTTAGAGTTTTGCCTTGAATTCACTTCTGTAAACAAGGCAGTAACCACATAGCCAAATTTGTGACTTTTATATTGACCAATCTTGTTTTGAATATATTTCCAAGATTAATGGTAGAGGCAAACACAATGTTTGGAAGGGCAAAATAAACTGAGGATTCACAACATGGATAGATTCACTGCATTGTCACAATTTTATATGTTTACAGTTATGAAAAATATAAGTTACACAATAGAAGAATTAACTAATATGCCTAAAACTTCCTGTTTGACAAAAAGATCCTTTAAATAAAGCTAGTCAAATTATTCATTGATTTTTAAAATCAATAAAATTGAATATATTATTTCCATGTTCTTGAGTTTAGCAGGAAAATTCAAGCTGCTTGATATGAATTTTTAGATTTAAATAAAAATAGAATCCATGGGGAATGCATATAAATGTTCAATATGTAACATAACTTTCCTATTATTTAATTTTCTGTGGTTACATTTAGAAGCCCTTTTAATATTTATAAATACCCTGTATTTTATTGCAAATTATTTATTCAATCAAATAACAGTATACCAAGTGTCTGCACTGTGCTCAGTATAGTTGTAAGTGCTCAGGAAGAAACTAAGAACAAATGAACAAAAGAAAAGAAAGCAAAACAAACAAAACCCTGCCATTAGAGAGTGTCTATTCCAAAGGAGAAGGGAAGAGACTTACTTTCTCATCTAGTGTGCATATATGAGAGCAATCAACTGGTAGATGCTTGGTGATCAGTGGCTTTAGGAAGAAAAAGGGAATCCCTAGAATGGGCTGTCTCCATTGATCACATTATGTCAAGAATTATAGGCAGACAGCTGGCTTTTCATCTTATATGAAAGAAAAAATTAGTGGAAAGTTTTGGAGGTGTAGCACCTCTGATGTTTTAAGTGCAGGAGGAAAAATGAAAAAGAAAATTGTTTGTTTTTTAACTGTGCTGCCTGTTTAATTCTTTCTCCTTTAACTAAATATTTTGTGTTTCTTACCTCATGACCAGTTTTTCTTTTCTTACTCTCCAAGAAGTTCATTTCTTTCTTTAGGAAAGTTCTTAAATAAAGCTAAAAGCACTTTTTCATGAAATTTACCCGTGTGTGTGTGTGTGTGTGTGTATGTGTGTGTTGATAGGGATCTTCCCAGGGCCTAATGCATGTGCTGTACCACTGAGCTACATCCCAAACCCCTTAAACTGACTCTACAATTCCACTAACACCTGTGTTTGTTAGACCTATTCCCAAGACCTGTGTGTCTACAAATTGGTAACGCTGGCACCTGAAAGTCTATGGCTTAACAGGGTATACTGCCCATGCCAACTGTCATTTACTGGGATAGGGACTCTTCAGATGATAGATGATGTTCTAAGTGACTGATTCCTACTTGTAGTAGAAGAAGCTTATTTAGTGAAAATTGTCTTATGTTGGGTCTTCAAAACCAGTAGGTTACCAGAGGATGAATTATGAGGCAAACAGTTTAAGAGACTTATATTAACCTCAGATTTCATATTATGTACCTAATGGGTTATGATCTCTAAGTGCCATAACTTTTGCATGCATTTCTTTCATTCATTTATTCATTAATATGACCTCCATATATTTATTCATTTATATTCAATCATTTATCCATTGATTTACGGCATCAAGTTTCAAATATTTATTGCATTCTACATGTGAGCCATTTGCCACCAGTGGCAAGAAGAATGAACAAGATGAACATTCTGTGTACTTGCATTTTAGGTGTTAGCTTCTGTGGTTGGGATGACAGTCTATGTAAATGTTCCAGTCTAAGGGAATGATAAGCTATTTGAGTTATTATTTTAAACAGTGACATGATTTGATTGTCAATAATAACTTAGTCGTATTTTAAATTGAAGAAGAATAAGTGGAGATTATATGATGTATTAGAGCATAGCACAGAGTTAATCAGAAAAACAAACAAAAATCTCCCAGAGCGTGATGTACCTACTTCCATCCAAATCGTGAAGATTAATTTGATTGTCGGTTTGATTGAATTAAGAGGTGCCTAACAGGTTGATAAAGCACACTTGTGCATGCATCTGAGTGGGTGTTTTCAGATATTATTGGCAGGGAGGCCAGCAGACTGACCGGAAAGAACCACTCTACCTGTCTGTGGTGCACCATCCAGTAGGCTTGCATACTAGATGAAGTAGAAAGAGATCAATAAGGAAAACAGCCTGAATTTGAAAGCTCTATTTGGCTTGGATGGCTGCGATTTTTCCCTCTCCTACCACCTCTGTAGACATCAGCTCTTTACCCTTTCAGTAAGAACTCCTAAGACTGGCTGCCCAGGGGAGTGTCCAGGACCTTAGTCATGGACTAGCACTGCCTCCTGGATCCTTCTCACTGTGACTTTTCAAGCTTCTTCAGCTGAACAACTACTGTATCCATGGGCTTTGTAGCAGGTGTTGCATATTGTGTACTAC
>NW_004955421.1:6787768-6790591 GCF_000276665.1 Chinchilla lanigera | reverse complement strand
TATATATTTTTTTTTTTTTCTCAGTGCTAGATTGAACCCAGGTCCTTCTGGAGTCAAGTGCTCTAGCACAAAGCTACATCTCCCACACGTACAAAGCACTTTTACATGTATTATCAAGTTTGGTCCTGACAGCATCCTTGTGAAGCATACAGAGTCCATGAGTTTTCCAACAGCACAGGAAGAGTATGTAATATAACTCTGACAGGAGCCTCACTTTCATTTCACATTGCCCCAATGCACATAGGGAAAGCTCTGAAATTATTAGTGTCACTTAGACTTCTGAGTTTTTTCCCCTCTAACATAAGTCTTCATTATTTTAAAATAATTTTTATCTATGTGCATTTCATATAATTTGTGCACAATAGTTTTCTTTTATTCTAGTAACAAACAAACAAACAATAGACTAATGTAGCTACTAATAGGTGTATATTTATGCTTCTAATATGGTAGTTTTGGGCAACTGTGAAGGTAGATTTTTTTTTTCTGGAAACATGCCTTCCATAAATTCTGTTTAGTAACAGTATATTTTGGTGATTAGAGCAAACATAAACTTGTCAGTGTTTTAAGAAAGAAAAATATTAAAGAAAGAAATATAATATAACTGTTAGATGATATCAGATGTAATGTAACTCTTGGGTGTTAGCTCCTTATCAGAACAATTATAAATTACAAAGGAAAACAAAAATGCTAATGTGTCAAGTTCAAAAAACCATGGTTATGCAAACATGATTGTGTTTCAATATTTCAAAATGTCTTAACTCCCTTATCAACATTATCCAAAGATCTTTCCTTTAAGCCAGTATCACTACTTTCTTTCTTTCTTTTTTTTTTTTTTTTTTGTTTTTTTGTTTTTCTCTGGGACCGGGAATCAAACTCACAACCTTGCACTTGCCAGGCAGGGGCTGTGCCACTGAGCTAAATCCCCAGCCCCAGTATTACTTCTTTCCTAAGAGACCATCTCACACAGCATTTAATTCTTGTAACTGAAGAACAGGTGATTTATTGCAACTCATTTTTATTAAGAAAAAACAAACAATTTGGAAAAAATGAGTGTTTTAACTACAAATCTCAGAGTTCTGCACAACCAGTGCAAATTGCTAATATTTCCAATTTGGGATGCAGGGGCAGGTGTTTCCAAAATCAAAGACTCCATTTTCAAAATACCAACTTAGGCAAAAATCTTTAAAAAGCCCAATAGAACACTGTCAGTGCAGCCCACATCTGGCTCCTCTGCACATCCTGAACTAACTAGAGACACAGAATCAGGTGAGCTGCAACCCACTGACAGCAAGGTGCTGAGAAAACCAGGAATTTCCCATCTACTTCCTGGGGTCAGAACAGGTGACCCATGACCCTGTCGTCATTACAGTCTGAGTCTCCACCCTCTATGCACCTGGTGCAGACAGGAGATCCTTATTCAGAAGGCCTGCGAACTGCTCTCACCAGGGTTCACATTTGGAACCCCTCTGCACATACCCAGTGCCCAGTGAGGTACTGCAGAGGGTGCTCCATGAGCTGCTGAAACCGTGATTCAGGTTTGGGCTGTGCCTGTGCCCTGACCTCCTGGAGGTCACAGACACAGGCAGTCTGTGATTGCTGTCAGTGCATCCCGCTTCTACCTCCTGTACATGTCCAGAAATGCCTGGAGACACAGAATCAGGTGGTTCACAAACCGCTGACCCTCTAGTTTGTTTCTGAGCTTGCCTGTACCCTGAATTGCCTAAGGACACATGTCCACTGGTCCAAGATTGCACCACCAGTGAAACCTGATTCTGGGCCATAAGCTTGCCCTGAACTGCAAGGGGATGCTGGATCAGACAGACTGACATCAGCCTACATCATGGTCTACGTCTGAGACCTAGGAGAACTAGAGACACTACACCACCTACCAGAAAACCCTAGACTAAGCAGTGCATCTCAGCAGACACTGAGAGGCAAGCAGAACTGCCAGGAAAACTAGGGACACTAGTGGCATTTGCTGAGCTGCCAGAGAAGAGAAAGACTAAACTTTCTGCATCTGGTATCAAACATGACAAGATGAAGGACTAAAACACAGTCTCAGAATTCCACCCCACTCAGAACAAGTCCAGGAGACATTGACATAGGAGAAATTGGTAAACACACATCTGAAATTGTTGAAATGATTGCAGTGGAAGTAAAGAAACAACTTCATCAGGCCATAGAAGAGATCAGATTGGAAATAATCTGTCAGGCAAAAAATGAAATGACAATAATAATGAAAGAATTGCTCAGCACATTTGAAGAAGAAACATATGAGGAAATAGAAGAACATAGGCAATGCATGGAAACGTTAAATGAAAAATATAGAAATGACTTAGAACACATGAACCAAATTCAAAGAGACTTCCAGGAAATCAAACTTCCATTGAAAGCTGTCAAAATCGCTTGAATGAAGCCAAAGATAGAATTTCATATTTTGAAGACAGCATGGCAGCTAGTGGACATGAAAGAAAGGATCTCTTAAAATCAACAAGGAACCAGAAAAATCAATTCAACAGCTCCAAGACGAGGCAAAAAGGAATAATGTATGACTAATAGGAGTGAATGAAACAGTAGGAGGCAACACAAATAACATAAAAAGAATATTTGCAGAAATAATAGCAGAACATTTCCCAAGTATGGAAATAGAACCTGATATACAGGTAAATGAGACATACAGAACTCTAACTAACCATAACCAAAATAAAACTACACCAAGAAGTATAATAGTCAAGATCACAGATCTTCAGCAAAAGAACAGAATATTAAAAGCTGCTAAAGAAAAGAAACAGAATACCTACAAAGGAAAGCCCATCAGAATTA